>NC_092418.1:98811492-99111492 GCF_040894005.1 Engystomops pustulosus | reverse complement strand
CAGCATCTGCTTTATTCTATGGTTCACACGTTGTGACTGCAGATCTGGAGACGCGGCTCCATCCAGCCTGGAAATATCCCTCCGCACGCTCCGCAGATGCACTTAGGATAATTGTCTTCCTATAAATTTGCTCCGGGAGATGAGATAGAAAAATCAGCTCAGCTCTGGAATAATAGAAGCACATCCTAACCCTAATGTACATTGCTATGGCATATGCGGGTGCTAGCTGCATAAATGCTGAATACATTCTGTATATGTGAAATCATTGTTAAAGGAAAACTGTAAGACAAGTATTTATATTTCTGGATTGTAGTGGGGCGTGTCCTCACACTGCTGTGCTCTGTGCTCTCCACAGGCAGTGTTAGGTATTCTCCATAAAGAGATGTGTAATCATACCTTTTTATATGTTAGTAGCAGCAGGACTGTGAAATATGTATTTATATTCCTGGATTTTAGCTTCTCTAATTGCACTGGGGGTTTGTCCTCACACTGCTGTTCTGTAGGTCCCTAGAGAGTTGTGTAATATTACATTTGTGTATGTAGCTGAAATATAAAGCTATGTATTTCAGTCCTGCTGCTACTAACAACATACACAAATGTAGGATTACACAACTCACCAGTGACAACCCTGCCTGTGTGGAGCACAGAGAACAGAGCACAGCAGTGTGAGGACACACCCGAGCACAAGCCTGACATATAAATCCATATTTCATAGCCCTGGTGCTACTAACATATAGGTATGATTACACACCTCTTTATGGACAATACCTAACACCACTTGCAGGCAGAACAGAGCACAGCAGTGCTAGGACACACCCCTAGTGCACTTGAAGAAGCAACAATCATGGAATATAAATCTATATGTTACATACTCAAAGGTATGATTACACATCTCTCCAAAGACAATACCCAACACTGATTGCAGAGAGCACAGAGCACAGCAGTGTGAAGTATGATTACACATCTCTCCAGAGACAATTCCCAACACTGATTGCAGAGAGCACAGAGCACAGCAGTGTGAGGTCTGATTACACATCTCTCCAGAGACAATTCCCAACACTGATTGCAGAGAGCACAGAGCACAGCAGTGTGAGGTCTGATTACACATCTGTCCAGAGGCAATACCCAACACTGGCTGCAGAGAGCACAGAGCGCAGCAGTGTGAGGTCGGATTACACATCTCTCCAAGGACAATAACTGACACTGGTTGCAGGCAGCACAGAGCACAGCAGCGTGAGGTCTGATTACACATTTTTCCAGGGACAGTACATGACACTGGCTTCAGGGAGCACAGAGCGCAGCAGTGTAAGGTATGATTATACAGTACATCTGTCCAGAGACAATACCCAACACTGGCTGCAGAGAGCACAGAGCACAGCAGTGTGAGGTATGATTACACATCTGTCCAGAGACAACACCTAACACTGGCTGCAGAGAGCACATAGCACAGCAGTGTGAGGTCTGATTACACATCTCTCCAGGGACAATACATAACACTGGCTGCAGAGAGCACAGAGCACAGCAGTGTGAGGTCTGATTACACATCTCTCCAGGGACAGTACATGACACTGGCTGCAGGGAGTACAGAGCACAGGAGTGTGAGGTATGATTACATTGTCTATAGTCTGGATTGCAATTGCTGACAGAGCCTTTAATCATATAGAAACAGAACCACAATGTACTAAGCCCCTGGGAGCCAAAATCTTTGACTGCACAGACGTCCCCTCGTGGCCGATTAATTAAATAACTATCTCCATAACCAAAGACTCAGCAACAAATGACTTCATTTACAAAGGGCTAAAGGTGACCCAGATAGAAACCAGCTGACATTCCTGATCCCACGTGACCCTCTCGCTGCCCCCCTTGTCTGTCGCCCACTCTCTGCCTTTAGGGTCTCAGAGAACAAAACAAAAACACTCAAGATCCGAGTCTCATAATCATTTATGCAAAGAAGACAAAGCTTCCATTATCCTGTCCTTGGGGGGGGGGGGGGGGGAGGGTATGAGGGGTCCAACTAATTTTAACCACATCTCCTCCTGTACCCCCCATGGATGATCCAGGGGTAAATGTCAGAAATGCCTCACAAGCCCCCGAACAGCTCCAGTTTTAAAAATGATAATGCACGTGTATACAACGTCTCCAGGACGGGAGGATTACAGCACGTCATAAAGCGATCCACTGACGCCCTCTCTAGGCTCCTCCCCCAACCACGACTTAATAATACAATTATTAAGCAAGAAGGAACAAACAGAATATACAGGTAGTAAAACAAATAGAAATATGACCAGAGCAATAGCCTCACAGAGTATTATCTATACCGGATACAACTGTAACAAATCTGCAGCTGTGACGGATAGATATGAGATAGATAGATAGATAGATAGATAGATATGAGATAGATAGATATGAGATAGATAGATAGATAGATATGAGATAGATAGATAGATAGATAGATAGATATGAGATAGATAGATAGATAGATAGATAGATAGATAAATAGATAGATATGACATAGATAGAGATAGATAGATAGATAGATAGATAGATAGATAGATAGATAGATAGATAGATAGATATGAGATAGATAGATAGATAGATATGACATAGATAGGAGATGATAGATATGAGATAGATAGATAGATAGATAGATATGAGATGATTGATATGAGATAGATAGATAGATAGATATGAGATAGATAGATATGAGATAGATAAATAGATAGATAGATATGAGATAGATAGATAGATATGAGATGATAGATATGAGATAGATAGATAGATAGATATGACATAGATAGATAGATAGATAGATAGATAGATAGATAGATAGATATGAGATAGATAGATATGAGATAGATAGATATGAGATAGATAGATATGAGATAGATAGATAGATAGATAGATAGATATGAGATAGATAGATAGATAGATAGATAGATATGAGATAGATAGATAGATAGATAGATAGATAGATATGAGATAGATAGATAGATATGAGATAGATAGATAGATAGGAGATAGATAGATATGAGATAGATAGATGGATAGATATGAGATAGATAGATAGATAGATATGAGATAGATAGATAGATAGATAGATAGATAGATATGAGATAGATAGATAGATAGATAGATATGAGATAGATAGATAGATAGATAGATAGATAGATAGATAGATAGATATGAGATAGATAGATAGATATGAGATAGATAGATAGATAGATAGGAGATAGATAGATATGAGATAGATAGATGGATAGATATGAGATAGATAGATAGATAGATATGAGATAGATAGATAGATAGATAGATAGATAGATATGAGATAGATAGAAGGTAGATAGATAGGAGATAGATAGATAGGAGAGATAGATAGATAGGAGATAGATAGATAGATAGATAGATAGATAGATATGAGATAGATAGATTGATAGATATGAGATAGATAGATAGATAGATAGATAGATAGATATGAGATAGATAGATAGATAGATAGATAGATATGAGATAGATAGATTGATAGATATGAGATAGATAGATGGATAGATATGAGATAGATAGATAGATAGATAGATAGATAGATAGATAGATAGATAGATAGATAGATAGATAGATTGATAGATGAATTCCCATTGATGGGTCTGTTGGTTTTCATTTTGCTTCCATTTTTTGTTCCCATCCATATTTTTTCACGTAAAAAAAAGTAAAGGTTTTACATTGGTTAGAAAACATAACAACCACTTCCCAACCTCATCAGCGAAAAAAGCGGACCTGTCATCAGTTTTCTGGAGACCCGTGGAGCCACATTGGTCATTCGCTCTCCATATTCATGAACTCATATGGAGTTCTGCCAACTTATTAAAAATCTTTTTTATTTCTTTACATGGATAATTTTAGTAACGTTCTATAGAATTATCAGGAGATTCCATGATGAATATTCTCTGTGACCAGGAAGTCTCTTCGTTATTGCATCATCTCCCCATGATATTTAGGGTCGGGGTGACCTTTGCCCTGGTCTGGAGGGTCTCACATGGAGATGGAGCCACCAGTTACTGGCCGTGTCCATGCTCTGGGGGTCTTGTTGGTTTGTGGCATCAGCCATGACGGTCACACATTTGCCTAACCCTGAGATCAGGAGGTCAGGAGCCCATAAAACCCCATGAGATCTTGTAATGAGTTATTTAAGTCCAAATCTCTAAGATTCCAGGTATTTCCGACTCCTTGCCGAGGTGAAATAGATAATGAGCGGCGCTGGCTGCGTTACAATGGCGTCCTGGCGTTTTACGAGTTTCCAACTAATCTTAATAGCCCCAATCCCCTGTATAAGGGTTTACAGCCTCCACATTCATTACCAGAACCTCTCCTTAATAAGATACAAAGTAATCAAAGACATCCAGGCACTTCTCATACAGCTGCAGATCTGTTACAATGTATCAGTGTACAGATACCAGCCACAAGCCTAGGAGAGCAGCAATGTCCCCACAATCTCAGTGACAGCAGGGCTGGTTGCAGGGGTTTCTTTGTCCCATTATGGTGAAGTCCTGACCCAGTCCTGCTCACACTGCACATGGACTTTTTAGGATAAATCCGTCCTGGCAAATCCAACTAAGAATCCACAAGCTTTGGAAGAGGGGGTTATCTGTGTATAAGGGGATCTGGTAGATTTATCGGGCCTGAGTCAGTTTCCAGGTCTGGAGTCTATATAGAAAGGGGTATTGGGCTTTACTGATGGTCTAGACCAGTGGTGGCGAACCTATGGCACGGGTGCCAGAGGCGGCACTCGGAGCCATTTCTGTGGGCACCCAGGTCATCACCCCAGCATGAAGTTCACCAGACAGGACTCAAAGAATCTTCATGCAGAATCTTCTTGCAACAATAGACAAATTTGCTCTCCTCCTTTTAACTGTATTGGTGTCCTCAGGAGGCTGATACGATTGAAAGTTGTTAAAGAAAAAGGAGAAATAAATTCTTGCTTAAATTCCTGTGTTGGCACTTTGCAATAAATAAGTGGCTTTTGGTTGCAGTTTGGGCACTCAGGCTCTAAAAGGTTCGCCATCACTGGTCTAGACTCTAGACAATATGTAGACAGAGGTCTGTTCTGGACTCTGTATAGATGGGGTCTGGTCTGGGGTCTTTATAGATGGAGGTATCGGGTCTGTATAGATGGAGGTCTAGTGTCTATATAGATGAAGGTCTGGTCTGGGGTCTATATAGATGAAGGTCTGGTCTGGGGTCTATATAGATGAAGGTCTGGGCAGGAAATACTTAAAGGGGTATTCCAGGAATCAGCATAATTCATATACAAAAGGGTACTCAAAATATAAGCTAATGTGTAACTAGTTGTTAATTAAAATGTTGCTCCCCTTAGCAGAAAATGCTGATGACATAGACTATAATGAGGAATTAAAATGCTACTGGCTCCTTAATCAGTCCGTTAATTTCCTCCGCGCGGCCCGTTGCAGAGCAGACACAGGACAGAAGATGGCCGCTGGTCACATGTCCACATCACATGTCCTGCACCTGCCTGGGCAGGTCACATGATCACCACTAAGTTTGGCTGTAGTCGGTTGGTTGCAGTGCATCCAGTATGACCAGTGTGGTGTGTTGTTACACATCATTACTATGGTAACAGAGCAAGACAGTCTTTTGTTATATCATGAGAGGGAGGAGGAGTTACCGAGAACTAAAGGATCATGGAACTTGTAGTTTCCAGTGACGGCCATCGTAGTGATAACTCCACCTTCTTTAGAGAGGCCATAAATTTTGTAAATCATAAAATCAAACTATTTAAGCTCCGTTTTGTGACTGATGACATTGAGTAATGTTGTACTCATTTATTTATATCATCATGGGTTTTTGTGTCAGACATTGACATTCCCGGAATACCCCTTTAATGATGGAGGAACATTATAGCAAATACTTAATGATGGAGGAGAAGTATAGGGAATAATCGTTGATGGAGATGCAGTATGGGAAATAATGATGGAGGGGCAGTATGGGAAATAATTAATGAGGGGAGCAGCATAGGAAACAATTAATGAGGGAAGCAACATAGGAAATAATTAATGGGGGGAGCAGCATAGAAAATAATTTATGGAGAGGGGTCCCAGTATATTTAATAATTATTTGGCCCAATTAATTTATTCATTGGGCCAATATATAAAATAGTTCACAAGGGGGTTCAGTATATTAATTTATTGAGGGGGGGTCCCAGTGTATTACGGATGCGATCACATGAGATCTGAGAGGTACCGTAAATGGCCCCCTATGTAAAACGTTTGGGGACCCCTGGTATAGATGGAGGTCTGATCTGGGGTCTGTATAGATCGAGGTATGGTCTGGGGTCTTTACAGAAGGGGTATGGTCTGGGGTCTGTATAGATGGAGGTCTGGTCTGGGGCACATATAGATGGAGGTCTGGTCTGGGGTCTGTATAGATGGAGGTCTGGTCTGGGGTCTGTATGGATGGGGTCTGGTCTGGGGTCTGTATAGATGGGGTCTGGTCTAGGGTCTGTATGAATGGGGTCTGGTCTGGGGTCTGTATGGATGGAGGTCTAGTCTGGGGTCTGTATAGATCGAGGTCTGGTCTGGGGTATGTATAGATGGAGGTCTAGTCTGGGGTCTGTATAGATGGAGGTCTAGTCTGGGGTCTGTATAGATCGAGGTCTGGGGTCTGTATAGATCGATGTCTGGTCTGGGGTCTGTATAGATCGAGGTCTAGTCTGGGGTCTGTATAGATCGAGGTCTGGTCTGGGGTCTGTATAGATCGAGGTCTGGGGTCTGTATAGATCGAGGTCTGTATAGCTGGAGGTCTGTATAGATGGAGGTCTGATCTGGGGTCTGTATAGATGGAGGTTGGATCTGGGGTCTGTATAGATGGAGGTCTGGTCTGGGGTCTGTATAGATGGAGGTCTAGTCTGGGGTCTGTATAGATGGAGGTCTAGTCTGGGGTCTGTATAGATGGAGGTCTAGTCTGGGGTCTGTATAGATGGAGGTCTAGTCTGGGGTCTGTATAGATGGAGGTCTAGTCTGGGGTCTGTATAGATGGAGGTCTAGTCTGGGGTCTGTATAGATGGAGGTCTAGTCTGGGGTCTGTATAGATGGAGGTCTAGTCTGGGGTCTGTATAGATCGAGGTCTGGTCTGGGGTCTGTATAGATGGAGGTCTGTATAGATGCAGGTCTGGTCTGGGGAACATATAGATGGAGGTCTGGTCTGGGGTCTGTATAGATGGAGGTCTGATCTGGGGTCTGTATAGATGGAGGTCTGGTCTGGGGTCTGTATAGATGGAGGTCTAGTCTGGGGTCTGTATAGATGGAGGTCTAGTCTGGGGTCTGTATAGATGGAGGTCTAGTCTGGGGTCTGTATAGATGGAGGTCTAGTCTGGGGTCTGTATAGATGGAGGTCTAGTCTGGGGTCTGTATAGATGGAGGTCTAGTCTGGGGTCTGTATAGATGGAGGTCTAGTCTGGGGTCTGTATAGATCGAGGTCTGGTCTGGGGTCTGTATAGATGGAGGTCTGTATAGATGCAGGTCTGGTCTGGGGCACATATAGATGGAGGTCTGGTCTGGGGTCTGTATAGATGGAGGTCTGATCTGGGGTCTGTATAGATGGAGGTCTGGTCTGGGGTCTGTATAGATGGAGGTCTAGTCTGGGGTCTGTATAGATGGAGGTCTAGTCTGGGGTCTGTATAGATGGAGGTCTAGTCTGGGGTCTGTATAGATGGGGTCTGGTCTGGGATCTGTATAGATGGAGGTCTGGGGTCTGTACAGATGGAGGTCTGATGGATCTGTATACATGGAGGTCTGGGGTCTATATAGATCAGTGGTTCTCAACCTGTGGGTCGTGACCCCAGCAGGGGTCGAACGACCAAAACACAGGGGTCACCTAAAGCTTTTGGAGCCGCAATTTTATTGTGTTTTTACTGCAAATCGCATGGTTTGGGGTCACCGCAACATGAGTAACTGTATTGCGGGGTCACAGCATTACAAAGGTTGAGAATCACTGATATAGATGAAGGTCTGGTCTAGGGTCTGCATAGATGGAGGTCTGCTCTGGGGTCTTTATAGATGGGATGTGCTGTGGGGTCTGTAGAGATGGAGCTCAGGTATGGGATGTGTATAGATAGGGGTCAAGTCTGAGATGTCTACATATGGGGGTCAGGTCTGGGGTCTGCAACACTGTGGTTCTAGTCTGGGGGTTGGCTTCTATTTAGATGAGGGTTTGGGTAGTAAGGTGTCCAGTTCGGAGTCTGGATTCGGTTGAGGGTTGTACAAGGGGTGATCTGCTTTGTGGACTGTATGGGGCACATTTACTAAGGGTCTGTCGGACGCATTTCTGTCGGGTTTCGCATTTTTTTGATTTGCCCTGAATTGCCCTGGTATTTGGCGCACGCGATCAGATTGTGGCGCATCGGCGCTGGCTTGCATGCGACACAAATCGGGGGTGTGGACGTCGGACAACCCGACTGATTCGGACAAACCCCAGAATTTAAAAAGCAAATTGTGTCGCAAGATCAGCACTCACATGCACCGGGAAGAAGAAGGTGAACTCCGGCGGACCTCAGAGGGGAAGCGACACCTGCAAGAAATTGGACGCACAATCTTAGTGAATCGCGGCAACTCCGAATCCTTGTCGGACATTCCGGATCGGCGGCGTTAACGGGGCGGGTAAGTAAATGTGCCCCTATGTGTTTAGAGTATTTGTACTACGGAGCTATAGCTGGGGGTCTTCAGTACCTCTCCCTTATGAGGATGCTGTTTACAAACACATTAATACAATGTAACAAAGAGAGAATTAGGACACAAAGTTCATGTAAATGTCACTACCTCATTAACAAAACACCGGACTGCACCTTTAAGACATATAATTAACATCCCCCGCTGTTTATATTATATTTACAGAAAAAAACATTACATGGATTATTCCCCTATTAAATTGATTTGTGGGACAATTTCCCTGGGAAGTTTTACGCGACCTCCTCTTCTAGACAATTCCCTGGATCACTTACAAGTAACCGGATAGCGCAGATCTGGTCACATGACCCGCAGCCTGGCAAACAACGCACTGCCGCCAGAACACCAGGAGGAAGCCAAGTCCCAAGTAACTGGTGAAGGCTCAAACATAACATCCTGCACTGAGCTTAATAATGTCCCTTCTTAAAGGGATTGTCCATTTTTTTTAGGAAATGTGGCAATTTAGATTTCTAGATTCTGTCAAGAGAAAACTAGATTGTCATCAGCGCAAAAATGAGATTTAGAAGCGTCAGTGTCACAATTCAGAAGGAACCTGTCAGCAGGTGTGACCATGTAGACTGTAGCCAGTGTTATGTATTGTCCCTGGAGAGATGTGTAATCAAACATCACACTGCTGTCCTCTGTGCTCTCTGCAGCCAGTGTTATGTATCGTCCCTGGAGAGATGTGTAATCAGACCTCACACTGCTGTGCTCTGTGCTCTCTGCAGCCAGTGTTATGTACTGTCCCTGGAGAGATGTGTAATCAGACCTCACACTGCTGTCCTCTGTGCTCTCTGCAGCCAGTGTTATGTATCGTCCCTGGAGAGATGTGTAATCAGACCTCACACTGCTGTCCTCTGTGCTCTCTGCAGCCGGTGTTATGTAGTGTCCCTGGAGAAATGTGTAATCAGACCTCACACTGCTGTGCTCTGTGCTCTCTGCAGCCAGTGTTATGTATCGTCCCTGGAGAGATGTGTAATCAGACCTCACACTGCTGTGCTCTCTACAGCAAGTGTTATGTACTGTCCCTGGAGACACGTGTCATCAGACCTCTGTGTGTGTTGTTAGTAGCAGTAGGACTGTGATATAGGGATTTATATTCCAGGATTTTAGCATCTCCAAGTGCACTGGGGGTGTGTCCTTACACTGCTGTGCTCTGTTCTCTCTGCAGCCAATGTTATGCATTATGTTATGTGTAATCAGACCTTTGTGTATACTTTTAGTAGCAGCAGGACCAGGGGTGTAACTAGGAGAGGCAGGGCCTCATAGTCTTCTGAATAGGCCCCCAACTCCCTCAGAAAATACATGTAATCGTATAATCACATTTATACACTTATGTGGATACATTTATACATGTGATATATACATTTATACACTTATACAGATCTGTCCCAGTAGCTGCTGACCACATGGGGAAGTACACGGCAGGAATTAGTGATGAGATCCCTGGTCCTGTCTTTCTGCTGCCCCCTCCCTCACCCCGACATTTCATGCTGTGCCCTGTGGACGATGTGCCCTGTTATATATATTATGATGTACAATGTGCAGTGTAATAAGTATATAATGGAGCACATCCTCCACTGTTTAATGTGTCAGGTCTGATGCCGGGGCCCCATGACACTGCGGACCCTATAGCAGCTGCTATTATTGCCAACCCTGTAGTTAGGCCCCTGAGCAGGGACTGAGATATGGATTTATATTTCAGAATTGGAGCTTCTCCATGTTCTCTGGGAGCGTATAATCACACTTCTGTGCTCTTTACCCTCTTCTCTGAATTATTGCTGCAGAATTTAACCAGGAGCATGCTACAGCTATTACTCGAAACAGAAGGAGGGACTGTGGAACCGTTCTCTGCAGAAGCTGAGAGCACAGCAGTGTGAGGACATACCCATAATGCAACTGGAGAAGCTACAATCCTGGAATATACATCTATATAGCACAGTCCTGCTGCTACTAACACCATAAACAAAGGTCTGATTAAACATCTCTTAGGGGACAATACAATGTCGCAGGGGAGTTTTATAAAGTTTTAAAAAGAGGGGGCATCATAATATTAGGGCCACTATGGGTTTTAGATACTACACTATGGCGAGGGGCACTTTACTTTTTGTCACCCTTCCTGTACTCTTAGTGGACATCTGTTATCAGTTTGTCTGATGGTGGATGGTAACACTTCCATGAACAGCATCACCCGGCGATCCTGGAACTATTCGTAATAATCACAGCTATGGCATAAATGATAAGAGAAAAGTAAAAAAGTAGTGTGGACATTTCCACCCCACTGACCCTTTTTGCTCCATGATAAGAGGGAGAATTTGCACAGCAGTGACTGCGGCTTCTACACAACTAAATGGTTGGTTAAAGCAACAGGATAACCCCCGGAGCCCGCTGGGAGTCCGTTATCCAGCCCACTGTACCATTGTGCTGAGAAATTTTAATGAGAAGCTTCCAGGTCCGGGTATGTTCTATGTGTCTTATCAGGGCAGGTGGACATCACTGTGGGTAGGGGATTCTCTACATAGTACATGTTATGTATAGTAGCAGTCTCTTTAGAAGGTTAATTATTTTTTGTGGCCCCCCCCCCCCTCATCCTCCTCATACACTGTAAGCTCCTGTGTCAGCCCTCATCCTCATAGACTAAGTTCTTGTGTCATCCCTCATCCTCATACACTGTAAGCTCCTGTGTCAGCACTCATCCTCATAGACTGTAAGCTCTTGTGTCACCCCCTCATCCTCATAGACTGTAAGCTCTTGTGTCACCCCTCATCCTCATAGACTGTAATCTCCTGTGTCACCCCCTCATCCTCATAGACTGTAAGCTCTTGTGTCCCCCCCTCATCCTCATAGACTGTAAGCTCTTGTGTCCCCCCTCATCCTCATAGACTGTAAGCTCTTGTGTCACCCCTTATCCTCAGACTGTAAGCTCTTGTCACCCCTCATCCTCATAGACTGTAAGCTCCAGTGTCACCCCTCATCCTCATAGACTGTAAGCACGTGTGTCACCCCCTCATCCTCAAAGACTGTAAGCTCTTGTGTCACCCCCTCATCCTCATAGACTGTAAGCTCTTGTGTCACCCCCCTCATCCTCATAGACTGTAAGCTCTTGTGTCACCCCCTCATCCTGATAGACTGTAAGCTCTTGTGTCACCCCCTCATCCTCATAGACTGTAAGCTCTTGTGTCACCCCTCATTCTAATAGATTGTAAGATCTTGTGTCACCCTTCATCCTCATAGACTATAAGCTCTTGTGTCTCCCCCTCATCCTCATAGACTGTAAGCTCTTGTGTCACCCCCTCATCCTCATAGTCTGTAATCTCTTGTGTCACCCCCTCATCCTCATAGACTGTAAGCTCTTGTGTCACTCCCTCATCCTCATAGACTGTAAGCTCGTGTCAACCCCTCATCCTCATAGACTGTAAGCTCTTGTGTCCCCCCTCATCCTCATAGACTGTAAGCTCTTGTGCCCCCCCTCATCCTAAGACTGTAAGCTATTGTGTCACCCCCACATCCTCATAGACTGTAAGCTCTTGTTTCACCCTCTCATCCTCATAGACTGTAAGCTCTTGTGTCCCCCCCCCCTCATCCTCATAGACTGTAAGCTCTTGTGTCCCCCCCCATCCTCATAGACTGTAAGCTCTTGTGTCACCCCCTCATCCTCATAGACTGTAAGCTCTTGTTTCACCCTCTCATCCTCATAGACTGTAAGCTCTTGTGTCCCCCCTCATCCTCATAAATTGTAAGCTCTTGTGTCCCCCCCTCATCCTCATAGACTGTAAGCTCTTGTGTCACCCCCCTCATCCTCATAGACTGTAAGCTCTTGTGTCCCCCCCTCATCCTCATAGACTGTAAGCTCTTGTTTCACCCTCTCATCCTCATAGACTGTAAGCTCTTGTGTCCCCCCCTCATCCTCATAGACTGTAAGCTCGTGTCCCCCCCTCATCCTCATAGACTGTAAGCTCTTGTGTCACCCCCCTCATCCTCATAGACTGTAAGCTCTTGTGTCCCCCCCTCATCCTCATAGACTGTAAGCTCTTGTGTCACCCCCTCATCCTCATAGACTGTAAGCTCGTGTCACCCCCTCATCCTCATAGACTGTAAGCTCTTGTGTCATCCCCTCCTCCTCATAGACTGTAAGCTCTTGCGTCCCCCCCTCATCATCATAGACTGTAAACTCTTGTGTCCCCCCCCTCATCCTCATAGACTGTAAGCTCTTGTGTCACTCCCTCATCCTCATAGACTGTAAGCTCTTGTGCCCCCCCTCATCCTCATAGACTGTAAGCTCTTGTGCCCCCCCTCATCCTAAGACTGTAAGCTATTGTGTCACCCCCACATCCTCATAGACTGTAAGCTCTTGTTTCACCCTCTCATCCTCATAGACTGTAAGCTCTTGTGCCCCCCCCTCATCCTCATAGACTGTAAGCTCTTGTGTCACCCCCTCATCCTCATAGACTGTAAGCTCTTGTTTCACCCTCTCATCCTCATAGACTGTAAGCTCTTGTGTCCCCCCCCTCATCCTCATAAATTGTAAGCTCTTGTGTCCCCCCCTCATCCTCATAGACTGTAAGCTCTTGTGTCACCCCCCTCATCCTCATAGACTGTAAGCTCTTGTGTCCCCCCCTCATCCTCATAGACTGTAAGCTCTTGTTTCACCCTCTCATCCTCATAGACTGTAAGCTCTTGTGTCCCCCCCTCATCCTCATAGACTGTAAGCTCGTGTCCCCCCCTCATCCTCATAGACTGTAAGCTCTTGTGTCACCCCCCTCATCCTCATAGACTGTAAGCTCTTGTGTCCCCCCCCTCATCCTCATAGACTGTAAGCTCTTGTGTCACCCCCTCATCCTCATAGACTGTAAGCTCGTGTCACCCCCTCATCCTCATAGACTGTAAGCTCTTGTGTCATCCCCTCCTCCTCATAGACTGTAAGCTCTTGCGTCCCCCCCTCATCCTCATAGACTGTAAACTCTTGTGTCCCCCCCTCATCCTCATAGACTGTAAGCTCTTGTGTCACCCCCTCATCCTCATAGACTGTAAGCTCTTGTGTCACCCCCTCATCCTCATAGACTGTAAGCTCTTGTGTCACCCCCTCATCCTCATAGACTGTAAGCTCTTGTGTCACCCCCTCATCCTCATAGACTGTAAGCTCTTGTGTCACTCCTCTCCTCCTAATAGACTGTAAGCTCTTGTGTCACCCCCTCATCCTCATAGACTGTAAGCTCTTGTGTCACCCCCTCATCCTCATAGACTGTAAGCTCTTGTGTCACCCCTCATCCTCATAGACTGTAAGCTCTTGTGTCACCCCCTCATCCTCATAGACTGTAAGCTCTTGTGTCACTCCTCTCCTCCTAATAGACTGTAAGCTCTTGTGTCACCCCCTCATCCTCATAGACTGTAAGCTCTTGTGTCACCCCCTCATCCTCATAGACTGTAAGCTCTTGTGTCACCCCCTCATCCTCATAGACTGTAAGCTCTTGTGTCACCCCTCATCCTCATAGACTGTAAGCTCTTGTGTCACCCCTCATCCTCATAGACTGTAAGCTCTTGTGTCACCCCCTCATCCTCATAGACTGTAAGCTCTTGTGTCCCCCCCTCATCCTCATAGACTGTAAGCTCTTGTGTCACCCCCTCATCCTCATAGACTGTAAGCTCGTGTCACCCCCTCATCCTCATAGACTGTAAGCTCTTGTGTCACCCCCTCATCCTCATAGACTGTAAGCTCTTGTGTCACCCCCTCATCCTCATAGACTGTAAGCTCTTGTGTCACCCCTCATCCTCATAGACTGTAAGCTCTTGTGTCACCCCTCATCCTCATAGACTGTAAGCTCTTGTGTCACCCCCTCATCCTCATAGACTGTAAGCTCTTGTGTCCCCCCCTCATCCTCATAGACTGTAAGCTCTTGTGTCACCCCCTCATCCTCATAGACTGTAAGCTCGTGTCACCCCCTCATCCTCATAGACTGTAAGCTCTTGTGTCACCCCCTCATCCTCATAGACTGTAAGCTCTTGTGTCACCCCCTCATCCTCATAGACTGTAAGCTCTTGTGTCACCCCTCATCCTCATAGACTGTAAGCTTGTAAAGATTATTATAATCTCCGGATACATTACCCCTTTAAGCTTACAATAACATGACATCACCCTGAGGTATCGGGCCCTGTAATGTACCACATGTGACCCGAGTGTGAGGAGTGAATACGTCCCACCCGCTGGAGGGGGGTATTACAGGAGGCAGACACCGCCATGTGCCCGGAGATTAATGGCGGCTTCTCATGGCAGAGCAGACAATAACTCAGCGCCCACATCCCAGGACGCCGTGTACTTTACCTTAATTAAATTGTCAGCTAAATGAGAGGGAAGAAAGGTAATAAATGTCGATGAAGCGCTGATTAACCCTTCATATCCTGCAGGGAATGCGGCGCAAGGTCAAGAAGCGATATCCCTTTAAATATCAGGACATTAACTCTTTACACCCCAAAGCCTATAATGAGTAAATCTCACTGCTATTCTCTGGAAAGTCTTCCTCTGATCCTGGGAAAGCTGGGTGACAACCTCTGTCTACAAGTACTACCACTCCACCCAGCTTTCCCAGGCTCCTGAAGGACACACCCTACAGGTTATGCAGTGATTGATCTCGTGTATATGACGTCTCGATGATCAGTGATGTCCAAGTATTGGAGTGCAGCGCTTATGGGTCATCCGCTCTACAAAACTCTTATACTTGTAACAGCTGAGGGTTTGTCACAATTGTATGCGATCTGGAAAATACTTGGCAAATGCTGTGCTTCATAGTATGGGGACAAAATCATTTATCAGGGCAGGTAAAATGCGGGGAATAGATTGTTCAGCATCTAGAGGACACAACTGTAACAAAACCTCAGCTGTGAAAAAGCAAGCAGAGGTATTGTAGCGAATGAGGCATTGTTTCACTGAGTTTTATGTATATTATTGATTGACCCCCATATCCCCCATATATGATGCCTTAGAGCACGTGCTGGGAACAGGAGTCACTGGGGCCCCTCGGGGTCTTTGCAGAGGAGCCGTCATCCCAGATCTGGTTTTATAGGAATCGGCTGATATAAACTAATGAGCCCCACGTGAGGGCTGTAAAAGAGCGGAAGATTGGCGCCAGGTGGGTGCTGGAATCCTACTACCTGCTGGGGTCCCGCTCCTTTAAAGGGATTTTTCCAGGTTCTTGATATTGGGGTCCTATCCATAGCATAAGACCACCCACTAATATCAAGAACCTGGATCACCCCTCTACAAACAGAGAAAACGTGCTACAATAACGGAGCAGGAATAATGGACCCTATTATTGGGGTCCCCTGTAGGTGGCGCCACTGTGCTAAAAGGATCAACATTCTCAGGCTGCGTTCACACACACTGCGATTACATGCCAAACACCTGGAGCTCATTCTAGAACGCAAGAACATTCTGGCCAAGCCCCTCCCCAACGCAACTTAAACGCAACGTGTAAACGCTGCCATACAGTGACATTTTCCATTCATCATGCCTCAGCTGTGTCTGCTCTAAAGAAAGCTGGGTGGATGGCAATATGTTATCCCTGCACACATTCTGAACCGATAGATTGTAGAGAATCGCTACAAGATGACAGTAACTTTGTAATCTATACGAACACGGAAAGTTCTGCGCAGAGATCAGATCGGCCTGAACAGCAGAAATTCAAACGCACAACAGATTTCTCTGCACTAAAGGCGCATGTAATACGGTGCGGATCCGAGATTATATTCTGAGGCAGAATTTTGGCATCTACGCTAAAACAGTCACCAAGCTTTCCCAAACCCCTGACTAGTAGATGTGACTAGATGTAAAATAATTCCCCCTTCTGGGCATCTCTATGCAGTGGGAGGATGCAGAAAGCCTGGAGGAAACACTGGGGTCACGGCATGGAAATCTGAGCGCCCCACATCAGCCACAAAGAAAGAAAACACAGATGTACGGCATCCTGAAATACTCTGTGCTGCTGGGACTCCTGTTTGTATCCTGTGTGTCCTCAGTAGGTGACGAAGCCTCCGCAGTGGAATAGGACCTGCTCCATCTTTTGCGTCTTGGGCAGTGGGTTATTGCAATGTAGTTACCACGCTTTATAATAAGATAAGACACATTGGGGCACATCTACTTACCCGGTCCCTGCGCGATCCCCGATCTGGATTGTCCGACGAGGATGAACTCTGCCGCGATTCCTGAAAAACGTACACCTGCTATCCTGCATGTGTCTCTTCCCCGCTCAGGTCCGCCGGAGTTCACCATCTTCCTCCCGGTGCATGTAAGCGCATTGGATGCGACACCAATTTAAATGTTAAATCCCGCGCACAGTCCGAATCCAATGGATCGTAGGAACAGACCCCCCCTCCCCCGATTTCTGTTGCGTGAAAGTCGGTGTAACTGCGACACAATCCGATAGCGTGCAACACAATCCCCGGCACGTTCCCCGATGAAAATGCAACACTTAGTAAATAAGCCCCCTTGTGCCACAACAATCTTAGTAAAGTTTGTGAATTTATACTGTAGTATTTTACACGGATAAACAGCTTGGGTAGAACGAGTCTTCTCCCAGGAACTGCCATGCTGGATGGTTAACCCTTTATCTGCTGTAATACTTTGTAAGGCCGCATCCACACGCCGTATATTCAGAAGCTATGACGCCCAGGAGCGTTACGGTGAGAACAATGGGGCACATTTACTTTTCAGTCACTGGAGATCCCCGAAAGTCAGTTGTCAGACTCCAATGCCCTGTGCCGCGATTCACTGAGATCGTGCGCCCGATATCCTGCATGTGTCACTTCCCCACTCAGGTCCGACAGAGTTCACCTTCTTCTTCCTGGTGCATGTAAGTGCTTGATCTTTCGACACAATTTTAATATTAAATCCAGCGCTCAGTCCTAATCAGTTGGATCATCCGACGGCCGTCCCTTGACCTATGTCGCATGAAAGCAGAGCAGCTGCGCCAAAATCTGGTCGTGTGTGATATAATTTCCTTCTAAATCCCTGTCACAGCCGCGCAAATCTCAAAAAGCATGATCAGTCTGACGGAAATATGATCCGCGGACCCTTAGTAAATAAGCCCCAATATGTTCTCCATGTTTTGTGCCGGCAAAGAAGATACAGCGTGTTTTATCTCATGCCGTAAGAACGCCTGTGCGGCACTATATGCTATGGAGAGGGGAGGGGTGAGCTGCGTTCATCCTCCCTCCTCCTCCCGTAAGCTCACCTGGCTACGGTGGGTGAAAATCCGTCAGTGTAAATACAAACTAACCGTAGTATTTTAGGGGATATGGAGCAAATAGCTGTGGATTTACATGGAATTACCAGGCAGCAAAGGAACGCTCATCCTGGACCCTTTATAAACTGTGATCCATTGAGACCACAGCATCTAAGGGGTTATGGAGGGAATAGGCTTCCTCTTTTAGGCACTGGCACATTACATAGCAGCTAAGGGGCCTAATGGGGACTCATAAAATCAGACATTAGAAAAAAAGAATTGTACAAAGAATATAAATTTAATGAAATTTTACCCCTCCCCCCCCCAAAAAAAAAAAAATTATTATATTACGTGTCACGGTGTCTGTCATTACTCAAACTACACAACCATCATGTAACTTATCCCATGCGGTGAATGAAGACCGTAAAGAAAATTCTACAACAAAAAGAAAACAGCCTCCAAGAATTCCTTTCTTATATATAAACCACCAAAAAAACTTTATAAAACAACCTTTACCGAAAAACAACAAGAGACCAATAAGATTTATCTTCTCCCTAAAAGGCACGGGTGATACTAACTAAAAAAAAAAAAAAAAAAAACTTTACTCATCATCATTTTTGTTTTGCAAAAGAAAAACTAAATAAATTAAAGCGTAAAATTTCAAGTGTAAAAATCAAAATTAGAATTTTTTTTTTACATTTTTTGCCAGAAAAAGTTGATGAGAGATGAGACTAAAGTGTTGCCCACAATTGTTGCTTCAAATACTACAAAATCTACAACAATCTGCAGCACGGATGGAAAAATAATTTTAAGAAATGGAAAAAATTCCTGGAGATCTTTGTGTGAATGCGCAGGGCAGGTCACGTCCCGGGGCTATGACACAATATGACATCATGGATCATTTCCTACATGACCGATGATGAGATGGAACATTATTCGTTCTTTGGACACAGATTAGTGGACGGCACCAGATCCCCGATTTATGACTGCAGTGTCCGGCTATGAACATGGACTGATCCGATGATGTCATCAGGGAAACACTGTCCCTACTGCAATGGGGAGCCAGGACCTGGGCCCCTGCAGCTCTGGGAGCCGACACACAGCCTCAGCTCTGCTACATCCGTCCACCTCAGCTCTGCTACCTCCGTCCACCACGGTTACTACTTCGGTTACGTAGCAGAGCATCGCGTCATACAAAGCAACGTGTGCACTCACCTTGTTGCGTCGACACAGATGAAGGGGGATGAGGCAAGTGAAAAAAAACTTTCCCCACCGCAGGAGCCACGTGAAGCATTGTGCCAGACGGGTCATCATGGACTTGGCTGTCCCACTACCACACCACTATTCCCAGGAATAGCGGGTCACATGGGCTCTAGTCCACTCCAAATAACACCCAAGACACGACCGCCTGAGAGCAGGTTTTCGATGGCTCCTAATAGGGGGTCAATGTACGACCCTTTTCATCTTCTGGATGGATCCCTTCTCCTACTGTCGCCCTCCTCCAGGCTCATCGCTCGAGTCCACCTTCCCCAGCCGGAGCCGAGCCTCCCTCTGCCTGCAGCGCTGCAGTGCCGCCGTCTCCCCATGCACCAACAAGTGCTTGGTCCTCAGCCATGCCAACCTAGTGCCAGCTCTGCATCCAGGGGAGCCCAGATCCTAATGGACACAGGGACAAGATCTGACCGAGGACCTGAGTGCAGGAGCCGCTCTGTGCTGCGGGGACATCATCTCCCTGAGGAATCTCAGACTCCAGGCACCACATCTGAGTGTGCAATGAATTTTTATAAGCACTCTACGATATTATCTGCAGGGAGGGGCCCTCAATGGCACAGCACAGCGAGGTCACAACCTGCGCCACCTAATGCTGCACAAACACCCCCTATGTAATAACATATAAAATACCGCCATATACTTAATCTGACTGCAAGAGGAGAGAGCACAAGCATCTGTATAACACTAAGAGAGGAATAAACAGAGGGGCAGTATTATAGTAGTTATATTCTTGTACATAGGGGGCAGTATTATAGTAGTTATATTCTTGTACATAGGGGGAAGTATTATAGTAGTTATATTCTTGTACATAGGGGGCAGTATTATAGTAGTGATATTCTTGTACATAGGGGGCAGTATTATAGTAGTTATATTCTTGTACATAGGGGGAAGTATTATAGTAGTTATATTCATGTACATAGGGGGCAGTATTATAGTAGTTATATTCCTATACATAGAGGGCAGTATTATAGTAGTTATATTCCTGTACATAGGGGGCAGTATTATAGTAGTTATATTCTTGTACATAGGGGGCAGTATTATAGTAGTTATATTCTTGTACATAGGGGGCAGTATTATAGTAGTTATATTCCTGTACATAGAAGACAGTATTATAGTAGTTATATTCTTGTACATAGGGGCAGTATTATAGTAGTTATATTCCTATACATAGAGGGCAGTATTATAGTAGTTATATTCTTGTACATAGGGGACAGTATTATAGTAGTTATATTCTTGTACATAGGGGGCAGTATTATAGTAGTTATATTCTTGTACACAGGGGCAGTATTATAGTAGTTATATTATTGTACATAGGGGGCAGTATTATAGTAGTTATATTCTTGTACATAGGGGGCAGTATTATGGTAGTTATATTCCTGTACATAGGGGGCAGTATTATGGTAGTTATATTCCTGTACATAGGGGGCAGTATTATAGTAGTTATATTCCTGTACATAGGAGGCAGTATTATAGTAGTTATATTCCTGTACATAGGGGGCAGTATTATAGTAGTTATATTCTTGTACATAGGGGGCAGTATTATAGTAGTTATATTCTTGTACATAGGGGGCAGTATTATAGTAGTTATATTCCTGTACATAGGGGGCAGTATTATAGAAGTTATATTCCTGTACATAGGGGGCAGTATTATAGTAGTTATATTCCTGTACATAGGGGGCAGTATTATAGTAGTTATATTCTTGTACATAGGGGGCAGTATTATAGTAGCTATATTCCTGTACATGGGGGGGCAGTATTATAGTAGTTATATTCTTGTACACAGGGGGCAGTATTATAGTAGTTATATTCTTGTACATAGGGGGCAGTATTATAGTAGTTATATTCTTGTACATAGGGGGAAGTATTATAGTAGTTATATTCTTGTACATAGGGGGCAGTATTATAGTAGTGATATTCTTGTACATAGGGGGCAGTATTATAGTAGTTATATTCTTGTACATAGGGGGAAGTATTATAGTCGTTATATTCATGTACATAGGGGGCAGTATTATAGTAGTTATATTCCTATACATAGAGGGCAGTATTATAGTAGTTATATTCCTGTACATAGGGGGCAGTATTATAGTAGTTATATTCTTGTACATAGGGAGCAGTATTATAGTAGTTATATTCCTGTACATAGAAGACAGTATTATAGTAGTTATATTCTTGTACATAGGGGCAGTATTATAGTAGTTATATTCCTATACATAGAGGGCAGTATTATAGTAGTTATATTCTTGTACATAGGGGACAGTATTATAGTAGTTATATTCCTGTACATAGGGGGCAGTATTATAGTAGTTATATTCTTGTACACAGGGGCAGTATTATAGTAGTTATATTATTGTACATAGGGGGCAGTATTATAGTAGTTATATTCTTGTACATAGGGGGCAGTATTATGGTAGTTATATTCCTGTACATAGGGGGCAGTATTATAGTAGCTATATTCCTGTACATGGGGGGGCAGTATTATAGTAGTTATATTCTTGTACACAGGGGCAGTATTATAGTAGTTATATTCTTGTACATAGGGGGCAGTATTATAGTAGTAATATTCTTGTACATAGGGGGCAGTATTATAGTAGTTATATTCTTGTACATAGGGGGAAGTATTATAGTAGTTATATTCTTGTACATAGGGGGCAGTATTATAGTAGTGATATTCTTGTACATAGGGGGCAGTATTATAGTAGTTATATTCTTGTACATAGGGGGAAGTATTATAGTAGTTATATTCATGTACATAGGGGGCAGTATTATAGTAGTTATATTCCTATACATAGAGGGCAGTATTATAGTAGTTATATTCCTGTACATAGGGGGCAGTATTATAGTAGTTATATTCTTGTACATAGGGAGCAGTATTATAGTAGTTATATTCCTGTACATAGAAGACAGTATTATAGTAGTTATATTCTTGTACATAGGGGCAGTATTATAGTAGTTATATTCCTATACATAGAGGGCAGTATTATAGTAGTTATATTCTTGTACATAGGGGACAGTATTATAGTAGTTATATTCCTGTACATAGGGGGCAGTATTATAGTAGTTATATTCTTGTACACAGGGGCAGTATTATAGTAGTTATATTATTGTACATAGGGGGCAGTATTATAGTAGTTATATTCTTGTACATAGGGGGCAGTATTATGGTAGTTATATTCCTGTACATAGGGGGCAGTATTATAGTAGCTATATTCCTGTACATGGGGGGGCAGTATTATAGTAGTTATATTCTTGTACACAGGGGCAGTATTATAGTAGTTATATTCTTGTACATAGGGGGCAGTATTATAGTAGTTATATTCTTGTACATAGGGGGCAGTATTATAGTAGTTATATTCTTGTACATAGGGGGAAGTATTATAGTAGTTATATTCTTGTACATAGGGGGCAGTATTATAGTAGTGATATTCTTGTACATAGGGGGCAGTATTATAGTAGTTATATTCTTGTACATAGGGGGAAGTATTATAGTAGTTATATTCATGTACATAGGGGGCAGTATTATAGTAGTTATATTCCTATACATAGAGGGCAGTATTATAGTAGTTATATTCCTGTACATAGGGGGCAGTATTATAGTAGTTATATTCTTGTACATAGGGAGCAGTATTATAGTAGTTATATTCCTGTACATAGAAGACAGTATTATAGTAGTTATATTCTTGTACATAGGGGCAGTATTATAGTAGTTATATTCCTATACATAGAGGGCAGTATTATAGTAGTTATATTCTTGTACATAGGGGACAGTATTATAGTAGTTATATTCCTGTACATAGGGGGCAGTATTATAGTAGTTATATTCTTGTACACAGGGGCAGTATTATAGTAGTTATATTATTGTACATAGGGGGCAGTATTATAGTAGTTATATTCTTGTACATAGGGGGCAGTATTATGGTAGTTATATTCCTGTACATAGGGGGCAGTATTATGGTAGTTATATTCCTGTACATAGGGGGCAGTATTATAGTAGTTATATTCCTGTACATAGGGGGCAGTATTATAGTAGTTATATTCCTGTACATAGGGGGCAGTATTATAGTAGTTATATTCTTGTACATAGGAGGCAGTATTATAGTAGTTATATTCCTGTACATAGGGGGCAGTATTATAGTAGTTATATTCTTGTACATAAGAGCAGTATTATAGTAGTTATATTCTTGTACATAGGGGGCAGTATTATAGTAGTTATATTCCTGTACATAGGGGGCAGTATTATAGAAGTTCTATTCCTGTACATAGGGGGCAGTATTATAGTAGTTATATTCCTGTACATAGGGGGCAGTATTATAGTAGTTATATTCTTGTACATAGGGGGCAGTATTATAGTAGCTATATTCCTGTACATGGGGGGGCAGTATTATAGTAGTTATATTCTTGTACACAGGGGCAGTATTATAGTAGTTATATTCTTGTACATAGGGGGCAGTATTATAGTAGTTATATTCTTGTACATAGGGGGCAGTATTATAGTAGTTATATTCTTGTACATAGGGGGCAGTATTATAGTAGTTATATTCTTGTACATAGGGGGCAGTATTATAGTAGTTATATTCTTGTACATAGGGGGCAGTATTATAGTAGTTATATTCTTGTACATAGGGGGCAGTATTATAGTAGTTATATTCTTGTACATAGGGGCAGTATTATAGTAGTTATATTCCTGTACATAGGGGGCAGTATTATAGTATTTATATTCCTGTACATAAGGGCAGTATTATATTAGTTATATTCTTGTACATAGGGGGCAGTATTTTAGTAGTTATATTCTTGTACATAGGGGGCAGTATTATAGTAGTTATATTCCTGTACATAGGGGGCAGTATTATAGAAGTTATATTCCTGTTCATAGGGGGCAGTATTATAGTAGTTATATTCTTGACAAATTTGACATGCCTGTGCAGCGCTGCGTAATCTGTGTGCGCTATATAAATAAAGAATTATTATTATTATTATTATTACATAGGGACAGTATTATAGTAGTTATATTCCTGTACATAGGGGGCAGTATTATAGTAGTTATATTCTTGTATATAGGGGGCAGTATTATAGTATTTATATTCTTGTACATAGGGGACAGTATTATACTAGTTATATTCTTGTACATAGGGGGCAGTATTATAGTAGTTATATTCTTGTACATAGGGGGCAGTATTATATTATTTATATTCTTGTACATAGGGGACAGTATTATACTAGTTATATTCTTGTACATAGGGGGCTTTATTATAGTAGTTATATTCTTGTACATAGGGAGCAGTATTATAGTAGTTATATTCTTGTACATAGGGGGCAGTATTATAGTAGCTATATTCTTGTACATAGGGGGCAGTATTATAGTAGTTATATTCTTGTACATAGGGGGCAGTATTATATTATTTATATTCTTGTACATAGGGGACAGTATTATACTAGTTATATTCTTGTACATAGGGAGCAGTATTATAGTAGTTATATTCTTGTACATAGGGAGCAGTATTATAGTAGTTATATTCTTGTACATAGGGGGCAGTATTATAGTAGCTATATTCTTGTACATAGGGGGCAGTATTATAGTAGTTATATTCTTGTACATAGGGGGCAGTATTATAGTAGTTATATTCTTGTACATAGGGGGCAGTATTATAGTAGTTATAGTCTTGTACATAGGGGGAAGTATTATAGTAGTTATATTCTTGTACATAGGGGGCAGTATTATAGTAGTTATATTCTTGTACATAGGGGGCAGTATTATAGTAGTTATATTCCTGTACATAGGGGGCAGTATTATAGTAGTTATATTCTTGTACATAGGGGGCAGTATTATAGTAGTTAGATTCTTGTACATAGGGGGCAGTATTATAGTAGTTATATTCCTGTACATAGGGGGCAGTATTATAGTAGTTATATTCCTGTACATAGGGGGCAGTATTATAGTAGTAGACATGAAGGAGAGCAATGTTCTGCAGATACAGGTATGAGTGATGAGCAGTCGGCTGCACTTTTCATTACAGGAAAGAGCTGGATGATCAGCATGAGGGAGGAGGAAAGTGATAAAGAAAAGAAAAATGAGAGGAGAGTAATAAAGCAAAGAGCAATGACATAAAGCAGAACTCTGTGCTTGCCACGTGGACCTGGTATCTCTGGAAGATATGAAGAAAACCTCTCCTGGCCCTAGATCATAGCAGAATTTCAAACCCCAAACTCATCTGTCACTGCAGAAATTTAGGTTTCTCAAACCTCTGCCAATTTCCAGTAGAAAGTTTTGCTACGATGCGTTCATTTTTATAAAACTCCATATGTAACTCCATAACATAACAGTGTCACCTACACATCCCCCCATAACAGTGTCACCTACACATCCCCCATAACAGTGTCACCTACACATCCCCCATAACAATGTCACCTACACATCCCCCATAACAGTGTCACCTACACATCCCCCCATAACAGTGTCACCTACACATCCCCCATAACAGTGTCACCTACACATCCCCCCATAACAGTGTCACCTACACATCACCCCCATAACAGTGTCACCTACACCTCCCCCATAACATTGTCATATACACATCCCCCCATAACAGTGTCACCTACACATCCCCCATAACATTATCATATACACATCCCCCCATAACAGTGTCACCTACACATCCCCCATAACAGTGTCACCTACACCTCCCCCCATAACAGTGTCACCTACACATCCCCCATAACAGTGTCACCTACACCTCCCCCCATAACAGTGTCATCTACACATCCCCCCATAACAGTGTCACCTACACATCCCCCATAACAGTGTCACCTACACATCCCCCCATAACAGTGTCACCTACACATCCCCCATAACAGTGTCACCTACACATCCCCCATAAGTGTCACCTACACATCCCCCCATAACAGTGTCACCTACACATCCTCCCATAACAGTGTCATCTACACATCCCCCATAACAGTGTCACCTACACATCCCCCATAACAGTGTCATCTACAGATCCCCCCATAACAGTGTCACCTACACATCCCCCATAACAGTGTCACCTACACCTCCCCCCATAACAGTGTCACCTACACATCCCCCATAACAGTGTCACCTACACCTCCCCCCATAACAGTGTCATCTACACATCCCCCCATAACAGTGTCACCTACACATCCCCCATAACAGTGTCACCTACACATCCCCCATAACAGTGTCACCTACACATCCCCCCATAACAGTGTCACCTACACATCCCCCATAACAGTGTCACCTACACATCCCCCATAAGTGTCACCTACACATCCCCCAATAACAGTGTCATCAACACATCCCCCATAACAGTGTCACCTACACATCCCCCATAACAGTGTCACCTACACATCCCCCCATAACAGTGTCACCTACACATCCCCCATAACAGTGTCACCTACACATCCCCCCATAACAGTGTCACCTACACATCCCCCATAACAGTGTCACCTACACATCCCCCCATAACAGTGTCACCTACACATCCCCCCATAACAGTGTCACCTACACATCCCCCATAACAGTGTCACCTACACATCCCCCCATAACAGTGTCACCTACACATCCAGCATAATAAAGCAGAGCTGTAATAACTTGTTGATAGTTTGGCAGAAAACCATCTGCAATAAGTGACACCGGTCAGAGCGGTCATGGGGATGTACTGAGGAGACAGTAACCGAGGGGCTGATGTGCATTATGGGAGGAGCTTCACTTTGAGTTGCGCCATTGACCATCATGACTGTATCACACCTGGACGCGTAGTCCTGGCCCCTCCCCCACCCCTCATCCTCAGGTGTTTCCACACATCCCCCCATAACAGTGTCACCTACACATCCCCCCATAACAGTGTCACCTACACATCCCCCCATAACAGTGTCACCTACACATCCCCCCATAACAGTGTCACCTATACATCCCCCCATAACAGTGTCACCTACACATCCCCCATAACAGTGTCACCTACACCTCCCCCCATAACAGTGTCACCTACACATCCCCCATAACAGTGTCACCTACACCTCCCCCCATAACAGTGTCATCTACACATCCCCCCATAACAGTGTCACCTACACATCCCCCATAACAGTGTCACCTACACATCCCCCATAACAGTGTCACCTACACATCCCCCCATAACAGTGTCACCTACACATCCCCCATAACAGTGTCACCTACACATCCCCCATAAGTGTCACCTACACATCCCCCAATAACAGTGTCATCAACACATCCCCCATAACAGTGTCACCTACACATCCCCCATAACAGTGTCACCTACACATCCCCCCATAACAGTGTCACCTACACATCCCCCATAACAGTGTCACCTACACATCCCCCCATAACAGTGTCACCTACACATCCCCCATAACAGTGTCACCTACACATCCCCCCATAACAGTGTCACCTACACATCCCCCCATAACAGTGTCACCTACACATCCCCCCATAACAGTGTCACCTACACATCCCCCCATAACAGTGTCACCTATACATCCCCCCATAACAGTGTCACCTACACATCCCCCCATAACAGTGTCACCTACACATCCAGCATAATAAAGCAGAGCTGTAATAACTTGTTGATAGTTTGGCAGAAAACCATCTGCAATAAGTGACACCGGTCAGAGCGGTCATGGGGATGTACTGAGGAGACAGTAACCGAGGGGCTGATGTGCATTATGGGAGGAGCTTCACTTTGAGTTGCGCCATTGACCATCATGACTGTATCACACCTGGACGCGTAGTCCTGGCCCCTCCCCCACCCCTCATCCTCAGGTGTTTCCAAACCCCTGGTACCCCCCAGACCCGGCCTCACCTGCTCAGTCACCACATGGCCCCATGTCCTGCCTTGTCAGTCCCGGCTCCTGAGTGGTGACATTTGCCGTCGGCACAGCTGTAATAACACGAGGGGCCGGTGCCCCAATGCTGCAGGATTAGCACCTTATCCCTGCCAGGACCCAGAACAAGGCAGTGACACCCGGTCAAGGTCCCCCCAGCCCAGCGCATCTGCAGAACAACATGTCGGAGGAATGTGGGGTTGATGATTAACTGAGGCCATAGTCCTGGGATCGGGTCGTGTTGAGCCGCAGCTCCTCCATCTATATCTGCTCCATCTCCTGCACAAGACAAGACATTGTAATGGATAATCACTGCTGCTTTCATATAACATAGCGCCACAGCAGTTTGCAGGTTGTTGTCAGTAATGCAGTTCCCCTCTGAGCCGGGGTGACAGGTTATATACATAGACGTGCAGAGGATCCCATACATTTACCCCACTAAAGTCCCAGTCCCCTCGGCTCAGGTAGGACATTTCCTTTCTAGAATTCCTTTCAGACAGCTTGATAAGTCTGCCCCATTATCTTCTCTTTCTTACAATGTTTTTGGTCAGTGAATTTTCCACATTTTAGAACTAACACTGCAGAAATGTGACGCTAGATGGTCGCAATGAGCTGCTCAGGTGGTACAAGACGGGCCACGGATGGATGAGATGGCGCTAGATGGTTGCACTGACATCCTGGGGCGGTACAAGATGGACAACCGATGGGTGACATGATGCTAGATGGACGCACTGAGCTTCTGCTAAAAGACAGGCGACAAATGGGAGACTGAGCTCCTGGGGGCATTGCAAGAAGGGCAATGTATAGGTGACGTGACTCTAGATGGCAGCAATGAGCTACTGGAGTGATAAAAGACGGATGACAGATGGATGAAATTTTTTTAGATTACCGCACTGAGCACGTGACTCTAGAGAGTCCCACAAAGCCCCCCGGGTAAAGGATGGGTGATGTGATTCTAGGTGCTCCACCGAGCTCTTGGGGATGGCACTAGACGGGTGACGGATGGGTGATGTGATTCTAGATGCTTGCACTGAGCTCCTGGGGACGGCAATAGATGGGTGACGTGATTCTAGGTGCTCGCACTGAGCCCTTGGGGATGGCACTAGACGAGTGACGGATGGGTGACGTGATTCTAGGTGCTCGCACTGAGCTCTTGGGGGTGGCACTAGACGGGTGACGGATGGGTGATGTGATTCTAGATGCTCGCACTGAGCTCCTGCGGACAGCACTAGACGGGTGACGGATGGGTGATGTGATTCTAGATGCTCGCACTGAGCTCCTGCGGACAGCACTAGACGGGTGACGGATGGGTGATGTGATTCTAGATGCTCGCACTGAGCTCCTGGGGACAGCACTAGACGGGCGACGGATGGGTGATGTGATTCTAGGTGCTCGCACTGAGCTCCTGCGGACAGCACTAGACGGGTGACGGATGGGTGATGTGATTCTAGATGCTCGCACTGAGCTCCTGGGGACAGCACTAGACGGGCGACGGATGGGTGACATGGCTCTAGAGGCTCACACTGAGCTCTCAGGGATGGCACTAGATGGGTGACGTGATGCTAGGTGCTCGCACTGAGCTCCTGGGGACAGCACTAGACGGGTGAAAGATGGGTGACGAGGCTCTAGATCAGTGGTGGCAAACCTATGGCACATGGTACATGTTCACACTGAGCTCCTGTGGACGACACTAGATGGGTGACGTGATGCTAGATGCTCGCACTGCGCTCCTGGGGACAGCAATAAACGGGTGACGGATGGGTGACGTGGCTCTAGATGCTCGCACTGAGCTCTCGGGGATGGCACTAGATGGGTGACGTAATTCTAGATGCTCACATTGAGCTCCTGGGGACAGAACTAGATGGGTGACATGATTCTAGGTGCTCGCACTGAGCTCCTGGGGATGGCACTAGACGGATGACGGATGGGTGACATGAATCTAGATGCCTGCAATGACCTCCTGGGGACGGCACTAGACGGGTAACGGATGGGTGACATGGCTCTAGATGCTCACACTGAGCTCTCAGTGATGGCACTAGATGGGTGACGTGATGGTAGGTGCTCGCACTGAGCTCCTGGGGACAGGTAAAAGATGGGTGACGAGGCTCTAGATCAGTGGTGGCAAACCTATGGCACGGGTGCCAGAGGTGGCACTCGCAGCCCTTTCTGTGGGCACCCAGGCCTTCACCTGCTATGGGTTCCCTTTATCTTCCTCTTCAGGGGACCATGGAGGGAAGCTACAATCCAAATTTCTCCATCATCTTTCTATTGTATTGGTGAACTCAGGACACCAATACGATTAAAACCTGTGATACAGCTGATCAATAAGTTACTGCTTAAATTGTCATGTTGGCACTTTGGTTGTAGCTTGGGCACTCGGTCTCCAAAAGGTTCGCCATCACTGATCTAGATGCTCACACTGAGCTCTTGAGGAAAACACTAGACGGGTGATGCTGCCTTATCATCAGGATTAGATGGATTTTTTTTCAATGTACATTGAAATATTCTGCGATGTTTTGTATTTCCAATTTTTAGGATTTCTGGATCGCTGCTTGGTGTCAGTGAACGGGAACATTCCTGTTTTTATTGATTGAATCAACACCTTGTACACCTGAGGGTTTGTAACTAAAGATGAGGGAATAGATTATACTGTACAGTAATCTGTTATGAAGCTCCAAGTAGCTCTGCAGCAAATTACAGACAACAATACACCCCCAGTAATCCTGGAATATAAATCCATATATCACAGTCCTGCTGCTACTGACAACATACACACAGGTCTGATTACACGTCTCTGCAGGGACAGTACAGAACAACTGCTGACAGGTTCCTTTTCATGAAAGGCGGGTGAGCTGCTCTTTTAACCCTATCTTACATAAAGCACTGTTCATCCTGAGCTCCCAGGTTCATGTCCTCCAGTTACTGTGTGTGAATCCAAGTCTGCGTTTTTTATTTTAGTTTCAACATTTTTTGGTGATTAAATGTCATCAGAAACTATAGAAACAGAGGAAAACAACACAGGACCAAGAGGACATGAAGATAAACCGAGGCTCAGCGGGCTCCTTATATGGGAGTCCTGTGTAGGGGGTCATGAGGGTCCCAGGGCTCTGGGGACATGTAGGGCGACAGTTTAAGGCAATGGCACAGGGCAGATGTGTGGCCCATTATCACTGTCTGTATTAAGGGAGGATGTTACCCCAGCACTCAGGGCCACATCGGGCCCCTCCAATCATCAGGTTATCCTAAGCCCCTTATTAATTTTCTCACCTGAATCTCTATTTAGGAAACTAAAAACAACTAGAAACAACTTTTTGGGGACCCTATGATAGGTGGGTGACCGCTCCTGCAGCGGCTGGACAGATACAATGGATGTCACTACTTTCCTGGATATAACTGATATAACTACAAACAATTGACAGAGACTTTAGGAAAGCTGAAGCTCATCCTCACACTGCTGTGCTCTTAGCTCTCTGGAATGAATTGCTCCACAACCCCTCCCCCCTGCCATAAGCTAATTATGTAGCATTCAACTAAGAGCCTGCAGTGGCTATTACTCACATCTAAGAACAGTGGCTTCATGTGAGCTCAGAGCACAGCAGTGAGAGGAAACGCTCTAGTGTACGGGGAGAAGTTACAGGCCAACATTTATTAGAGCCTTTGCACCGGGTTTCTGATGGATTTCGCACTAGAAAGTACAAACCGCTTGCACACATATTTCAGAAGTGTCTGCGACAAAAAATTCTGCACATAAAGGGCCGTCCGGTGCACAGTTCGTCCACGCGTACCCAGAATTGTGTCGCAGATTCATGAATCCGAAGCTCTCTGCACAGGAAACTGGACTAATTATATCTTGAAATATAAATCCATATATCACAGTTCTGCTGCTACTAACAACATACACACAGGTCTGATTACACATCTCTCCACAATAATACAAAACACTGCAGTCTACACCCTTCTTCTTTATTGTACAGGAAAACAAAAAGGAATAAGCCCCTGAAGCCAAGTGTCTACAGACAGAAGACAAGGAGGATGAAACAACATGATTCATAGGGGGTAATGTTATAGTAGTTATATTCTTGTACATAGGGGGCAGTATTATAGTAGTTATATTCCTGTACATAGGGGGCAGTATTATAGTAGCTATATTCTTGTACATAGGGGGCAGTATTATAGTAGTTATATTCTTGTACATAGTCGCAGTATTATAGTAGATATATTCTTGTACATAGGGGGCAGTATTATAGTAGTTATATTCTTGTACATAGGGGGCAGCATTATAGTAGTTATATACTTGAACATAGGGGGCAGTATTATAGTAGTTATACTCCTGTATATAGGGGGCAGTATTATAGTAGTTATATTCTTGTACATAGGGGGCAGTATTATAGTAGTGATATTCTTGTACATAGGGGGCAGTATTATAGTAGTTATATTCTTGTACATAGGGGGCAGTATTATAGTAGTTATATTCTTGTACATAGGGAGCAGTATTATAGTAGTTATATTCTTGTACATAGGGGGCAGTATTATAGTAGTTATATTCTTGTACATAGTGGGACAGTTTTATAATCTGTATATTTTGGTACCGGACCCCCTCTCTGAGTCCCTGTAGCCCCTCCTATTCCCATCTTGGCCGCCGCTGTGACTGAGTATAATAATACCGTGTAGTTGTCTCTGTGTCTTTAGCCGCCTATAACCTTTATAAGAAGGTTTCACTTTTCTTCCTGGTGACTTCTCCTTCGCACACAATACAAACACGGTGACGATTCTTGGGAACAATACTGTGACCTTTCAGCTCGTTTGTTGAGTAAACCCTGGGAACAAGGAAAATGTCCTGGGTGACGCTGTTATAGCGGAATATTGTGTGTAATATGGGGCTGGTTTATCCGTAGTACAATGCACTATTCAGAATGAGGTGTGTTATGTATATGAGGCACGAGGCACTATCTACGTCACACCTCACTGGCAATCAAGTCTAAGAGGCCAAATCCTAAAATAGGTAAGAAGTGACACAGGGGTAAGTTATGAAATATGGCAGAACCTGTAGGACTGGTCACACAAACTGCAGGCGGATGGGCGACCACAGAGGCCGTAAGTGCACTACTGGAGAGGGATTTCGATCATTACACGGGTCCTGCAGTGTGACCTTTCAGACTACTCCAGGGTCAGACCCTCTTCTATCCACAATTAAAGGAAATACAGAGTAGTTCCATGTACAAAGCACAGCAGTGTGAGGAAGTGCCCCCAATGCACTTGCATAAGCTGCAATCTTGGAATAAAAATCCAAATTTCAGACTTGTTGCTTCTAAAACATACAGAGAAATTTGATTTAACACCAATCATGTTTCCTCACACTGCTGTGTTCTGTGCCCTTGGCAGTGACTTACTGCATAATCATTCCCTTTAGCTCTAAATGAAAATATCAATTTCCATCAGTGGCGTAACCAGGAATGAGTGGGCCCCATAGCAAAGTTTTGGCAGGGGCCTCTCCTCCCCCCACAGGTCCCCAGTTTTACATAGTTTTCCATTATCCTTTTCTGTAATGGAGGAGAATAATGGACACCAGCAGTAGATGAAGCTCTGAAGAAGGTTTCCTTACATCACACTAGCCGAAGCAGAACCTCCCAATATACGCGCCAGCCGCTGCAGAACCTCCCAATACACGCGCCATCTGCTGCAGAACCTCCCAATACAAGTGCCAGCCGCTGCAGAACCTCCCAATACAAGTGCCAGCCGCTGCAGAACCTCCCAATAGAAGTGCCAGCCGCTGCAGAACCTCCCAATACAAGTGCCAGCCGCTGCAGAACCTCCCAATACACGCGCCATCCGCTGCAGAACCTCCCAGTAGAAGTGCCAGCCGCTGCAGAACCTCCCAGTACAAGTGCCAGCCGCTGCAGAACCTCCCAATACAAGTGCCAGCCGCTGCAGAACCTCCCAGTACAAGTGCCAGCCGTTGCAGAACCTCCCAATACAAGTGCCAGCCTCTGCAGAACCTCCCAATACACGCGCCATCCGCTGCAGAACCTCCCAATACAAGTGCCAGCCGCAGCAGAACCTCCCGATACACGCGCCAGTCGCTGCAGAACCTCTCACTACACGTGCCAGCCACTACTGAACCTCCCAGTACAAGTGCCAGCCGCTGCAGAACCTCCCAATACAAGTGCCAGCCGCTGCAGAACCTCCCAATACAAGTGCCAGCCTCTGCAGAACCTCTCAATACTTGCGCCAGCCGCTGCAGAACATCCCCACATGTGCACCTAAAGGGGCTGTTACTGCTTAGTCAGACCCTGCGCCACATTTATTACTGTTGTGGAGCCGCGTCCTTGGTCCTAGCTATTACATATCTCAGCTGCTGCAGAACCTCACATAAATGTAGAAATGCAGTGGTGGGGGAAGATATGTGGGGATAATACAGAGGGGTTTGTATGTATTTAAGTAACACTCAGGAGCGTCATACCTGAACACAGGAAACCAAGGGGTTAGTGCAGAGTGTGAGGAGACACTGGGGGGTGGGAGGACTTATCTCTGGCTGATTCCCGCCCTGCTGACTCCTTCTCCTAAGGTGCTGGACCTTCTCTTCTGTATGAGGCCAAGTCTCCCGCGCTGCTACATCCAGCGCCGGGATTGGCTTCAGGCAGACAGTCTCCTCCCCTCTCTCTCACATGGAGGCTGCTGCTGCAAGGACAGGGAGGGAGGTGCCCGCCCCTGAATTAACCCCGCACACCCCTGCGCTGCCGATTACATCCAGGGGCATAACTACAGCCAGGGACTGAATAATACCGAGAGCACAGTGCCGTAGTGCACAGCAGTGTGAGGAGTACTCTGAGCCTGCTATCACATGTTGCATTTACAAGGTGTTAACTTGGCATTTAATGCAGACTCAATGTAAATGAAACATTTGAGCGCAGCCTCAGAGTCACAACAGTACAGGGCACCCAGTGTCTATACAGGGTGCACAGACTGCATGACCGCAGGGGCCGGCACCCATCTCCTCCCTGGTTGTGACTGCTGGAGGTTTATGGAGGGTGCTGTGTGTACCCAGGGCCCGGCAGCCAGTAGAGGGTCTCAGTCTCAGTTATAAGTAGTGAGAGGAAGATACATACAGTCAATCATTTCCTCCTCTGTTAAAGCTCTGATGACGTTTTCCTGTTGTCGGAGCAGACAGAGAAAGGAGGAGGAACGGCACCGGGAGCTGTTCCTGTCTGTGCCGTGGCCCCTCCTCTTCCTATGCAGCAGATACATGTGCTCCTTCCTCTATAGCTGTCCAGGATGCCGGGGCTGCTGACATCTGCCTGATGAGGTGATAGATATGGATTACTATGTGTGTGAGCGGGTAGTAGATGCTGTGCTGTGTGTGTCATGAAAATGTGAAAGTAAAAACCGCAGTATGATTGCAAACTGCAGGAGAATGTATAACTGTGTGTAGGAGGCAGTATATACCAAACAGCAACGCAGCATTGTAATCACGATAATGGCGTGGATGCTGCTGCAACGCCGGCAAGCAGGGACTCCATGCATCGGATGTCACTATGATGCAAGGAGTCCCATTGCTGTTCTCAGGCTGTTAAATACAGCAGATTCTGATGCTTATTTTTCAAGAAATAGTAAGGAGCACAAATACTTCTCTCTCTGTATCCCATCCAGGCTCAAATCAAGTGCTTAACCAGCGCTACAATAATTTCTATCTTCTCTGTCCCGGGGTCCCATTGCAGACAAGATGGACACTGGTGGAGCCTCCACATCCGCACCGCAGTAACATAGAGCACTAGGGGCAGACTCCAAGCGCTGTGCTGCATGGTAGTGAACATGAACCGTACATGATGGGGAAGATACATGTCTCAATTTCCATCCGTGTCCCATCCATCCTCATCCTCCACCGCTCCGAGGGGCGGCCGCTGCCTAAATATGTTTTACATCTTCTGAATATGTTTAAATGTTGACATCATGAAACCATGACAACACCGGAGAAATGTCACCCTGGTAACAAAGGCTGCGTCACAACGCTAATTTATCACCAGAAACTTCTCTGGTACATAATTATTACCGTAGAGAAGACGTAACCCTTCACTCACCATTAGACATTATTATAACTACGAGAAAGACAACCAAAGGGCATAGGGGGCAGTATTATAGTAGTTATATTCTTGTACATAGGGGGCAGTATTATAGTAGTTATATTCTTGTACATAGGGGGCAGTATTATAGTAGTTATATTCTTGTACATAGGGGACAGTATTATAGTAGTTATATTCCTGTACATAGGGGGCAGTATTATAGTAGTTATATTCTTGTACATAGGGGGCAGTATTATAGTAGTTATATTCCTGTACATAGGGGGCAGTATTATAGTAGTTATATTCTTGTACATAGGGGGCAGTATTATAGTAGTTATATTCCTGTACATAGGGGGCAGTATTATAGTAGTTATATTCTTGTACATAGGGGGCAGTATTATAGTAGTTATATTCTTGTACATAGGGGGCAGTATTATAGTAGTTATATTCCTGTACATAGGGGGCAGTATTATAGTAGTTATATTCTTGTACATAGGGGGCAGTATTATAGTAGTTATATTCTTGTACATAGGGGGCAGTATTATAGTAGTTATATTCCTGTACATAGGGGGCAGTATTATAGTAGTTATATTCTTGTACATAGGGGGCAGTATTATAGTAGTTATATTCCTGTACATAGGGGGCAGTATTATAGTAGTTATATTCTTGTACATAGGGGGCAGTATTATAGTAGTTATATTCCTGTACATAGGGGGCAGTATTATAGTAGTTATATTCCTGTACATAGGGGACAGTATTATAATAGTTATATTCTTGTACATAGGGGACAGTATTATAGTAGTTATATTCTTGTACATAGGGGACAGTATTATAGTAGTTATATTCTTGTACATAGGGGGCAGTAGTATAGTAGTTATATTTTTGTACATAGGGGGCAGTATTATAATAGTTATATTCTTGTACATAGGGGGCAGTATTATAGTAGGTATATATTCTTGTACATAGGGGGTAGTATTAAAGTAGTTATATTACTGTACATAGAGGGCAGTATTATAGTAGTTATATTACTGTACATAGAGAGCAGTGTTATAAGTAAATATTATCACTTAGTTTTGCCTTTTCCTACTATTTCCCAAAACTGTTTGTCATCTTCTAGTCTTATACAGGAGACAAGTTTGAGGCTTCACCATGATGATAATAAGCAGAGCCAGGTCGCCCTCTGGTGGGGATTTCAGTTCCAAAACGATGGTTATAAACTAGAAGAAGGTCTTAAAGGATTTGGTTATCGGTTGCAATAGACATTTATACCTAACTATTGGCGCTATATAGGCACCTGGACTTCCCAGAACACTGTGATACATTGCTCCAATGCAGAGTTCCCCTTTACTATACATACATTATTACAGGTATAGTCATATATATATAATGATGGAAAATTGGGGTTTCCTTTAGGAAGACCCAGGGCTTACTACAAATGATAATAAAGACGTAGGGGTGAAAACTTCTTATTGTTACTCACTCGTCTTATAGCCTTAGACGTATGCCACCTTGCTGACACACACATAAACACGCAATCACATACACACACACACATAATGCCTCCATTGTCAGAGATCACAGACAATAGAGAAGATGCCCTAGAATATTTCAGCTGCACCCACTGCGTACAAGAAGAGACCTGCCTAATCCGTAACCTCAATGCTCAGCGCTGTGTACGGGGGTTTATGCCAAGGACCAGCAGAGGAAGATGTACCGTGGAGGGTCCTGTCCAGGATAACTCATCATATGTCACCTTCAACTCCCCCAAAATCTGTAGAGAAATTTATAAGCTTTCTGTACATTCTGTTCCTATTTCTAAGCATTTGTAATCTCAAAGAAAATTCAAATTCCATCTTTATGCAAATAAGCTCCTAGGTGCAATGGGGGTGGGGCCAAGTGGAATGTGAGAAAGAAGATTTATCAATCTAAACAACCACTTTAACTATAGGGTTAAGTTTCCTTTACTAACCAAAACCCCTGTTGCTCTAGAGCAAAGCCACATAATGCTGCAAATATAATTCTTCATGATAAGAAACATCGAAAGCCAAAATGTATTACTTTCATGTCTGCAGAATCCGAAAGTTCAAAGAACGAAAATCCATCTTCTAAAGTGAAGGAAATTTCATCCTTAAAGCCAAAGAGTGAAGGAGAATCCCAGCATCCTCCACAGGCCAAGAGCAGTGTGTTCCTGGAACTGTGTGTAATACTGTCACTGCCAGCATACTGCTATATAGTAATCCAAGACATAAGCAGAAGATGTACTATGAACATAGAGAGAGGACAACTCCACTCAGTATTGTACTCCACCTATCATTTATGATTTCTCAACCACTATAATACTGCCCCAATGTACAAGAATATAACCACTATAATACTGCCCCTATGTACAAGAATATAACTACTATAATACTGCCCCCTATGTACAAGAATATAACTACTATAATACTGCCCCCTATGTACAAGAATATAACTACTATAATACTGCCCCCTATGTACAAGAATATAACTACTATAATACTGCCCCCTATGTACAAGAATATAACTACTATAATACTGCCCCCTATGTACAAGAAAATAACTACTATAATACTGCCCCCTATGTACAAGAATAGAACTACTATAATACTGCCCCCTATGTACAAGAATATAACTACTATAATACTGCCCCCTATGTACAAGAATATAATTACTATAATACTGCTCCTATGTACAGGAATATAACTACTATAATATTGCCCCCTATGTACAAGAATATAACTACTATAATACTGCCCCCTATGTACAGGAATATAACTACTATAATACTGCCCCCTATGTACAAGAATATAACTACTATAATACTGCCCCCTATGTACAAGAATATAACTACTATAATACTGCCCCCTATGTACAAGAATATAACTACTATAATACTGCCCCCTATGTACAAGAATATAACTACAATAATACTGCTCCTATGTACAGAAATATAACTACTATAATATTGCCCCCTATGTACAAGAATATAACTACTATAATACTGCCCCCTATGTACAAGAATATAAATACTATAATACTGCCCCCTATGTACAGGAATATAACTACTATAATACTGCCCCCTATGTACAAGAATATAACTACTATAATACTGCCTCCTATGTACAAGAATATAACTACTATAATACTGCCCCTATGTACAAGAATATAACTACTATAATACTACCCCCATTGTACAAGAATATAACTACTATAATACTGCCCCCTATGTACAAGTATATAACTACTATAATACTGCCCCCTATGTACAAGAATATAACTACTATAATACTGCCCCCTATGTACAGGAATATAACTACTATAATACTGCCCCCTATGTACAAGAATATAACTACTATAATACTGCCCCCTATGTACAAGACTATAACTACTATAATACTGCCCCCTATGTACAGGAATATAACTACTATAATAATGCCTCCTATGTACAAAAATATAACTACTATAATACTGCCCCCTATGTACAAGAATATAACTACTATAATACTGCCCCCTATGTACAAGAATATAACTACTATAATACTGCCCCCTATGTACAGGAATATAACTACTATAATACTGCCCCCTATGTACAAGAATATAACTACTATAATACTGCCCCCTATGTACAAGAATATAACTACTATAATACTGCCCCCTATGTACAAGAATATAACTACTATAATACTGCCTCCTATGTACAAGAATATAACTACTATAATACTGCCCCCTATGTACAAGAATATAACTACTATAATACTGCCCCTATGTACAAGAATATAACTACTATAATACTACCCCCCATTGTACAAGAATATAACTACTATAATACTGCCCCCTATGTACAAGAATATAACTACTATAATACTGCCCCCTATGTACAAGAATATAACTACTATAATACTGCCCCCTATGTACAAGAATATAACTACTATAATACTGCCCCCTATGTACAAGAATATAACTACTATAATACTGCCTCCTATGTACAAGAATATAACTACTATAATACTGCCCCCTATGTACAAGAATATAACTACTATAATACTGCCCCCTATGTACAGGAATATAACTACTATAATACTGCCCCCTATGTACAAGAATATAACTACTATAATACTGCCCCCTATGTACAAGAATATAATTATAGCCATTCTCTCTGTGGGTGTCGGTATGGTCAGGAGATGGCGTCTCTGTGGAGATGACGCGTGAGACATATAGGGACCACACATGTATCTTGTGATATAACCGGATTTGTGAGTGGATGATTTCGGGTTTCGTCCCTGGACACGTGTGATGAGACTTCATGCTGCTTTTAGACACAGACGTGAGGACTTGTGGGTGTCCGTCCATCATCGCCCTCTCATAATCTCGGTTTCTGCCGCATCATCGCTTTCCTTTCTGTCTGCTACATTATAAAGACAGATTGTCCTCCCCCAGGGTATCGGGATGTATGAGAACCGCCATACAGTGCACCAATTACTAAACCGCTGCTCTACATCTTCATTGTCATAAATTCTTCCTACCATCATCCACCAAACTCTTTACCGCTAATATGATGCAAAGTAAATAAAACCGCCATAACTATATTATTGTGATGGAGCTGCATTTACAAGGAATGTGCCCAAAAATATTACACAGCTTAATTATCAAAAATAGTCCCTACTGTAATAAGTAATACCCTCATATATAATTCTATAAGGTGCATCAACCACCATACTCTGCAGAAATGTACAGCGCCATGCATACTGTATACTATCCAATGCCTAAATAATACCGCCATACTCAAACAATTCAATGACTCCTATATCAGCACCATGTAATGTAAGGGAATTAGGCTTCTGTGCAGGTCACAAACCACAAGGCCACTGCTGGGGTAAGGTGATACCTTTCACAGCTGAGGATTTGTTACAGTTGTCTACAGTGTTATCCATATGTATAAGGAGCACAATTTATTTTCCGAGTTTATTACAATGTATCGGTCTGGACCATAGAGCAAGGTCCCAAATGTGAAACACATATGGATTGGCTTTAGCAGCCACTTACTGGCACCGGTCTTGGTGTTTCCACCTCCCATAGCGACGTCTCCCTGCGCCTCGCTCTCCCCGGTCCTGATGATGAGGTGCCGTCTATTTGGCTCATGTTTTATGTGACTACGCCCAAGGCCATGTACACAGATGTTCGCCTAATCTCCGTGTCTGCGACTGTTATGTGTGACTCACTTGTGGTTTCAGCTGGCACACTCCTGACAGAGGGAGGCAGCCTGCGATAAGACGGGCACCATGCCGGCGATTAACCCCGTGCATGCCAAAGCACTGATTTATTTGCTTTGTGGAAATCAACAAACCCCAAACACGGAACTAAAGGTCAAATTCACAGAAACTTAAACCTTAAGCGTTCCTTTAAATGATATGGAAATAGTGGCCTGCAGAATAGTGAGTGCAGCTCTGGAGTATAATACAGGATGTAACTCAGGATCAGTACAGGATCAGTACAGGATAAGTAATGTCATGTATGTACACAGTGACTGCACCAGCAGCAGAATAGTGAGTGCAGCTCTGGAGTATAATACAGGATGTAACTCAGGATCAGTACAGGATAAGTAATGTCATGTATGTACACAGTGACTGCACCAGCAGCAGAATAGTGAGTGCAGCTCTGGGGTATAATACAGGATGTAACTCAGGATCAGTACAGGATAAGTAATGTCATGTATGTACACAGTGACTGCACCAGCAGCAGAATAGTGAGTGCAGCTCTGGAGTATAATACAGGATGTAACTCAGGGTCAGTACAGGATAAGTAATGTCATGTATGTACACAGTGACTGCACCAGCAGCAGAATAGTGAGTGCAGCTCTGGAGTATAATACAGGATGTAACTCAGGATCAGTACAGGATAAGTAATGTCATGTATGTACACAGTGACTGCACCAGCAGCAGAATAGTGAGTGCAGCTCTGGGGTATAATACAGGATGTAACTCAGGATCAGTACAGGATAAGTAATGTCATGTACACTCACCGGCCACTTTATTAGGTACACCATGCTAGTAACGGGTTGGACCCCCTTTTGCCTTCAGAACTGCCTCAATTCTTCGTGGCATAGATTCAACAAGGTGCTGGAAGCTCCTCAGAGATTTTGGTCCATAGTGACATGATGGCATCACACAGTTGCCGCAGATTTGTCGGCTGCACATCCATGATGCGAATCTCCCGTTCCACCACATCCCAAAGATGCTCTATTGGATTGAGATCTGGTGACTGTGGAGGCCATTTGAGTCCAGTGACCTCATTGTCATGTTCAAGAAACCAGTCTGAGATGATTCCAGCTTTATGACATGGCGCATTATCCTGCTGAAAGTAGCCATCAGATGTTACAGGGTACATTGTGGTCATAAAGGGATGGACATGGTCAGCAACAATACTCAGGTAGGCTGTGGCGTTGCAACGATGCTCAATTGGTACCAAGGGGCCCAAAGAGTGCCAAGAAAATATTCCCCACACCATGACACCACCACCACCAGCCTGACCCGGTGATACAAGGCAGGATGGATCCATGCTTTCATGTTGTTGACGCCAAATTCTGACCCTACCATCCGAATGTTGCAGCAGAAATCGAGACTCATCAGACCAGGCAAAGTTTTTCCAATCTTCTACTGTCCAATTTCGATGAGCTTGTGCAAATTGTAGCCTCAGTTTCCTGTTCTTAGCTGAAAAGAGTGGCACCCGGTGTGGTCTTCTGCTGCTGTAGCCCATCTGCCTCAAAGTTCGACTTACTGTGCGTTCAGAGATGCTCTTCTGCCTACCTTGGTTGTAACGGGTGGCGATTTGAGTCACTGTTGCCTTTCTATCAGCTCGAACCAGTCTGCCCATTCTCCTCTGACCTCAACAAGGCATTTCCGCCCACAGAACTGCCGCTCACTGGATGTTTTTTCTTTTTCGGACCCTTCTCTGTAAACCCTAGAGATGGTTGTGTGTGAAAATCCCAGTAGATCAGCAGTTTCTGAAATACTCAGACCAGCCCTTCTGGCACCAACAACCATGCCATGTTCAAAGGCATCAAATCACCTTTCTTCCCCATACTGATGCTCGGTTTGAACTGCAGGAGATTGTCTTGACCATGTCTACATGCCTAAATGCACTGAGTTGCCGCCATATGATTGGCTGATTAGATAGTAACTGTCTGTACACAGTAACTGCACAAGCAGCAGAATAGTGAGTGCAGCTCTGGAGTATAATACAGGATGTAACTCAGGATCAGTACAGGATAAGTAATGTCATGTATGTACACAGTGACTGCACCAGCAGAATAGTGAGTATAATACAGGATGTAACTCAGGATCATACAGGATAAGTAATGTCATACAGGATAAGTAATGTCATGTATGTACACAGTGAGTGCACCACCAGCAGAATAGTGAGTGCAGCTCTGGGTATAATACAGGATGTAACTCAGGATCAGTACAGGATAAGTAATGTCATGTATGTACACAGTGGGGGTCATTTACTAAGGGCCCGATTCGCGGTTTCCCGACGTGTTACCCGAATATTTCCGATTTGCGCCGAGTGTACCTGAATTGCCCCGGGATTTTGGCACACGCGAACGGATTGTGGCGCATCGGCGCCGGCATGCGCGCGACGGAAATTGGGGGGCGTGGCCGAACGAAAACCCGACGTATTCGGAAAACCCGCCGCATTTAAAAACGGAAAATGTGTCGCTCGGGACGCGCCAACCTTCACTTGGTCCGGCTCGGTGAACTCCAGCGCGTTCAGATGCTTTTCAGCGCAGCAGCGCCACCTGGTGGACGGCGGAGGAACTACCTTGATGAATCCCGGCCGGACCCGAATCCAGCGCAGAGAATGCGCCGCTGGATTGCGAACGGACCAGTTAAGTAAATCTGCCCCAGTGACTGCACCCAGGGGCGTAACTACAGTGGTAGCAGCCATAGCAGCTGCTATGGGGCCCGCAGTGTCAGGGGGCCCAGTAATCCAACCTGTCACACTAAAGAATATGAATTATTATTTAGTTATTATGCTGCACATTGTATATGATAATATGTAAATAACAGTGCATATCACGAGCAGAATAGTTAGTGCAGCTTTGAAGTATAACTCAGGATTAGTAGAGGATATGTAATGGATGTGCTATAAACCTGTATTAGACATGTCTTCCACATCTGGGACCTGCACCTACCTCTAGGACAAGGTCCTTCAGCCTCCATTCCTCCTGGTGCTGCATGAAGCTGTTAGGTGATGTGGCCTGGGTTCTGGATATATTGGATCTGGCGGTGCTGAGCTCTTTCCGTAACTATCATTCACTTCTATGGAGGTTATGGAAACTGCTCTGTGCAGCCAACTTGGCAGTTTGTGTAGTTCGGCCCCTGGTTCCCCGGGCACACAGACACTTTTTCCTCTTTCTGCCTTTACCCCTTTAGTGATTTCCTATCTGCGGTGCTCACGGGTTATGTCATGTGATGTGTGGAGGGCGATGAAGAGGTGATAACTCGCTTGTTGTGTTATTACTGCAGAGATGAAGGGTGAGAATGAAGTTGGAGATCCCCTTCAAATGAATGTTATTAGTTTTGTTTATTGCTTCGCCCGTCCCTTTAAGTAGAACTACGCTATAGCCCAGTATATTCAGACATGTGCGCTCTGCATGATCCCTTCTGCCCATGAATGCAGTGACAACACAGACGGCACTGCAGCAGTGAGGCATCCCTATGGATAAGATGCAATTCCTGGGAACCAATGAGCCTTAAAACAACACAAGAGTGAAGGTAGAGGAGGCAGCCATGAGGCACGAGGCACCGCTTCCCCTCCTCACACGGCTGTCAGTCTGCAGCATAAGGGCTGGGGGCACCACAAGTACCTGATGCAACATTTAGCAGCACACTGCAGCAGGCCAGTGGTTTCTGGAGAACTCTGCTGCAGATGTAGTAAGTATTGTAAGTTGCCCAGTGTGAATCCAAGGATTTGGTCTTCCGAATCTCCAACATTGCTAGGTTTCTTTAATAAGACCAGTGTATTATCCTGGTGCAGGAAAATACAACCATTAAGGGACAGCACCGCCATGTAGGGGGGTTACTTGGTCTTTATAATGTGTAGATAGCTGGTCAGTGACACTTACGGGACAAAAGGTCAACATCACACTCCCTCCGCTGGTACCATCTCTTCCCCTTAAAGGGGATGTGTCATTTGTAATATTTATTCCTTTACCCAAAGGTCAGGATGTTTGTATGAAACTGATATGTCTAAACACCTACAACCGGGGGCCATAATTTTCCTACTAGTGGAAATTTGGGTGTCCCCCATATGGCAAAAAAACACAGAATGGATTTGTCACTTGCAGACTTACGGATTCATAAGAAAAAAAAAAAGTTCTGCTTCTATAGAGCAGGACAGGTGGGACTAGCAGTCTGGACTGTGGGACCCACAACGGTCCTACACCGGTCCTGTATCCTGTGTCAGTCAAGCTGAATGTTCCTCTCCTGCGGGGCCTGACCATTGCCGTGTTACTGTGGCACAGGAGGATCTGGGTCCTGAACATATCAGCTCCAGCTCACGAAGTAGTTAGTCACAGCCAGACCTCTCCCCTCTGCTGGGACGCTGCAATCAATAAATGACCACTATGCAGTCATGCACAGGGTAAGTAGGGGGGGGGGGGGCGTTTTTTCATAGTCCTTTTTATGATACAGAATCCGGCACAATGAATTTCAAAATGTCCTCCATGAACACAAAATATATACTGTGTATACTCTACGACTCAAAAGTTTGGGGTCACCCAAAAATATTTGTGTTTTCCATGAAGCCCCTCCCACAAGTTGGATTGGCTTGATGGGAACTTTTTGCAGACCATACAATCAAGCTGCTCCCACAACAGCTCAATGGGGCTGAGATCTGGTGACTGGGCGGCCCCTCCAGTACAGGTAGATACCAGCTGCTGCCTCTTTCCTACATAGTTCCTGTATAATTTGGAGGCTTTGTGTCATTGTCCTGTTGTAGCATGAAATTAGCTCCAATCAAGCACCGCCCATAGGGTATGGCCTGGCAATGTGATAGCCTTCCTTATTCCAAAACCTTTGACCTCATACAAATCTCCCACTTTACCCCAGATCCGCTTCCATCACATGACCTACAGGGGATGGATGGCCATATACTGGGGAGGCAGGGGATGGCTGGCCATATACTGGGGAGGCAGGGGATGGCTGGCCATATACTGGGGAGGCAGGGGATGGCTGGCCATATACTGGGGAGGCAGGGTATGGATGGCCATATCCTGGGGGGCAGGAGATGGATGGCCATATACCGGGGGTTCAGGGGATGGATGGCCATATACTGGGGGGCAGGGGATGGCTGGGCATATACTCGGGAGGCAGGGTATGGATGGCCATATACCGGGGGTTCAGGGGATGGATGGCCATATACTGGGGAGGCAGGGGATGGCTGGCCATATACTGGTGGGGGCAGGGGATGGCTGGCCATATACTGGTGGGGGCAGGGGATGGCTGGCCATATACTGGGGGGCAGGGGATGGCTGGCCATATACTGGGGAGGCAGTGGATGGCTGGCCATATACTGGGGGGCAGGGGGATGGCTGGCCATATACTGGGGGGCAGGGGATGGATGGCCATATACTGGGGGGCAGGGGATGGATGGCCATATACTGGTGGGGGCAGGGGATGGATGGCAATATACTGGTGGGGGCAGGGGATTGCTGGCCATATACTGGGGGGCAGGGGATGGATGGCCATATACTGGGGGGCAGGGGATGGATGGATGGACATATACTGGTGGGGGCAGGGGATGGATGGCCATATACTGGGGGGCAGGGGATGGATGGCCATATACTGGGGGGCAGGGGATGGATGGATGGCCATATACTGGGGGGCAGGGGATGGATGGCAATATACTGGGGGGCAGGGGATGGCTGGCCATATACCGGGGGGCAGGGGATGGATGGCCATATACCGGGGGGCAGGGGATGGATGGCCATATACTGGGGGGCAGGGGATGGATGGCCATATACTGGGGGGCAGGGGATGGATGGCCATATACTGGGGGGCAGAGGGCAGGCTGGCTATATACTGGTGTGGAGTTGGCTTGCTGGATATATACGGAGGGGGGGCAGGGTCCAGACTGGCTATATACTGGGCGGAGGCTGTGACCAATGCATTTCCCACCCTAGGCTTATACTCGAGTTTATACGATACTGGTAAAATACAACATTACAGAGTAAAAACAGTCATAAGTTTGTTTTGTGACAAAATGAATATTTAGTAGTCTTTTGTGTAAAACCAAAAATAGTACTTTGTACCACAGAATGATATTTTGTACAAGTTTTACACAAAAATGAATTCTGTGAATACAATATAAACCGCATTTATTTGACTTTATCAAACTTAAAATAATAACAATTCCTTTATTTATATAGCGCACACAGATTCCACAGCGCTGCACAGAGCTTCTCAGATCAGGCCTTACAGATGTCAGCGCAGAATACAGGGGCAAATGAAAACATTAGAAAACATTTTGGGGGTCATTGACTCAAATCGGTTTTTTTTCGTCTGCTTTTCCGAAAATTACCGATTTGCGCCGAATTGCCCCGGGTTTTTGGTGCACACGATCGGATTGTGGTGCATCAGCGCTGGCATGCACGCAACAGAAACCGAGGGGGGGCGTGGCCATCGGAAAACCCGACGGATTCGGAAAAAACGCTGAATTTAAAAAAAATAAATAAATGTGTCACTTGACACGCGCTTACCTGCACCCAAGATAGGACGGTGAACTCCAGCGGACTTCAGTGCACCAGCGACACTTGGTGGACATCGGGCGCACTACCTTAGTGAATCACCGGAAGACCCGAATCCTCGACGAAGAACGAGCCGCTGGATCCCAAATGGACCGGGTAAGTAATTCTGCCCCTTTGTGTCACAAAATGCATTGTGCCCCCTATGCAAGTAGCTGTGTAGACATGTGTACAGCAGATGGGTTCAGTGGAGATATATATATGATATTTATATATACTGTTTTTTCTATGCATTGCTGGTAAATAAGGCTGATGCTGAATATTGTACTGATCTACAGAGGCTCTGAACTCGGCATGCTGGGAAAGTATTGCACTGATGACATGATTGGGGCAGGAATGGGATGTTGCCTACCCAGAATGCTTTGTGCTGATAAGTGGAGGTGCCCTTTTAGGTCACTTTTTAATCGTCTCCCATTGCCTAACTTATTCATGACTGCTGAGGCACCGATGTAGAACAAACCCCCAACAGATCAGGGGGATTGTCCTTAGGAATCGCCTTGAACTTTGTATCACATTGTATCTTGATTTGAATGGGATGAGTTTTCCCAGAGGGATTTCCCATCCATCCATTGTGGGGGTCCAGTCAGTCAGTGACCTGTAGGTACAGGGGGTCCTGTGTGAGCTCCGCACCCACCGCCTGATCCGGGGGAATCTGAGACCTTGTTACACATCACTATTCCAATACAAGAGGAAGGGAGCGATGGAAACTCATCCGAGGACCAAGAAGGGAACATGAATAATAATGAGGGGATTTCCATATGAAAAGCGTTAATAATACAACAATCTGTTGTTTCACTTGTTGGAATAAGCCCAATGATGTCATTATAAGGATTTTAATAGTCATCTTTGTAATCAGTAACCAAGATAATCACAGCATTCAAGGACCCCCCTGGCCCAGCACATGAGGTCCAGTAACTTCCAGCGGTAAATTGTCAGATAAGGGTATACTCATAGCAACATGTACATAGGGGGCAGTATTATAGTAGTTATATTCTTGTACATAGGGGGCAGTATTATAGTAGTTAAATTCTTGTACATAGGGGGCAGTATTATAGTAGTTATATTCCTGTACATAGGGGGCAGTATTATAGTAGTTATATTCCTGTACATAGGGGGCAGTATTATAGTAGTTATATTCTTGTACATAGGGAGCAGTATTATAGTAGTTATATTCTTGTACATAGGGGGCAGTATTATAGTAGTTATATTCTTGTACATAAGGGGCAGTATTATAGTAGTTATATTCTTGTACATAGGGGCAGTATTAAAGTAGTTATATTCCTGTACATAGGGGGCAGTATTATAGTAGTTATATTCCTGTACATAGGGGGCAGTATTATAGTAGTTATATTCTTGTACATAGGGGGCAGTATTATAGTAGTTATATTCTTGTACATAGGGGGCAGTATTATAGTAGTTATATTCTTGTACATAGGGGGCAGTATTATAGTAGTTATATTCTTGTACATAGGGGGCAGTATTATAGTAGTTATATTCTTGTACACAGGGGGCAGTATTATAGTAGTTATATTCTTGTACATAGGGGGCAGTATTATAGTAGTTATATTCTTGTACATAGGGGGCAGTATTATAGTAGTTATATTCTTGTACACAGGGGGCAGTATTATTGTAGTTATATTCTTGTACATTGGTTGGCAGTATTATAGTAGTTATATTCTTGTACATAGGGGCAGTATTATAGTAGTTATATTCTTGTACATAGGGGGCAGTATTATAGTAGTTATATTCCTGTACATAGGGGGCAGTATTATAGTAGTTATATTCCTGTACATAGGGAGCAGTATTATAGTAGTTATATTCCTGTACATAGGGGGCAGTATTATAGTAGTTATATTCCTGTACATAGGGGGCAGTATTATAGTAGTTATATTCTTGTACATAGGGGGCAGTATTATAGTAGTTATATTCTTGTACATAGGGGGCAATATTATAGTAGTTATATTCCTGTACATAGGGGGCAATATTATTGTAGTTATATTCTTGTACATAGGGGGCAGTATTATTGTAGTTATATTCTTGTACATAGGGGGCAGTATTATAGTAGTTATATTCTTGTACATAGGGGCAGTATTATAGTAGTTATATTCCTGTACATAGGGGGCAGTATTATAGTAGTTATATTCTTGTACATAGGGGGCAGTATTATAGTAGTTATATTCTTGTACATAGGGGGCAGTATTATAGTAGTTATATTCTTGTACACAGGGGGCAGTATTATTGTAGTTATATTCTTGTACATTGGTTGGCAGTATTATAGTAGTTATATTCTTGTACATAGGGGCAGTATTATAGTAGTTATATTCTTGTACATAGGGGGCAGTATTATAGTAGTTATATTCCTGTACATAGGGGGCAGTATTATAGTAGTTATATTCCTGTACATAGGGAGCAGTATTATAGTAGTTATATTCCTGTACATAGGGGGCAGTATTATAGTAGTTATATTCCTGTACATAGGGGGCAGTATTATAGTAGTTATATTCTTGTACATAGGGGGCAGTATTATAGTAGTTATATTCTTGTACATAGGGGGCAATATTATAGTAGTTATATTCCTGTACATAGGGGGCAATATTATTGTAGTTATATTCTTGTACATAGGGGGCAGTATTATTGTAGTTATATTCTTGTACATAGGGGGCAGTATTATAGTAGTTATATTCTTGTACATAGGGGCAGTATTATAGTAGTTATATTCCTGTACATAGGGGGCAGTATTATAGTAGTTATATTCTTGTACATAGGGGGCAGTATTATAGTAGTTATATTCTTGTACATAGGGGGCAGTATTATAGTAGTTATATTCTTGTACATAGGGGGCAATATTATAGTAGTTATATTCTTGTACACAGGGGCAGTATTATAGTAGTTATATTCTTGTACATAGGGGCAGTATTATAGTAGTTATATTCTTGTACATAGGGGGCAGTATTATAGTAGTTATATTCTTGTACATAGGGGGCAATATTATAGTAGTTATATTCCTGTACATAGGGGGCAGTATTATAGTAGTTATATTCCTGTACATAGGGGGCAATATTATAGTAGTTATATTCTTGTACATAGGGGGCAGTATTATAGTAGTTATATTCTTGTACATAGGGGGCAGTATTATAGTAGTTATATTCTTGTACACAGGGGCAGTATTATAGTAGTTATATTCTTGTACATAGGGGCAGTATTATAGTAGTTATATTCTTGTACATAGGGGCAGTATTATAGTAGTTATATTCTTGTACATAGGGGCAGTATTATAGTAGCTATATTCTTGTACATAGGGGGCAGTATTATAGTAGTTATATTCTTGTACATAGGGGGCAGTATTATAGTAGTTATATTCTTGTACATAGGGGGCAGTATTATAGTAGTTATATTCTTGTACATAGGGGGCAGTATTATAGTAGTTATATTCCTGTACATAGGGGGCAATATTATAGTAGTTATATTCTTGTACATAGGGGGCAGTATTATAGTAGTTATATTCTTGTACATAGGGGGCAGTATTATAGTAGTTATATTCTTGTACATAGGGGGCAGTATTATAGTAGTTATATTCTTGAAGTTATATCCTTGCAGATTTTATGATTGGTTGTATTGACTTCTAATGGATCACAGAAGTTTCTGTTAGTTTGTCAGGGTTTTTAATCAGTTGTTTTCTAGATGCGGTTGAGAAGCTTTTTGTCCTGTGAGATACATAATGTGGTGGCAGGGGATGACAGCGCATGATTGAATTAGCTAACAGCTTAATCACTGGAAGTTCTCATGACCTGGCCATGGACGGATCACAAATTAAATGATTCTCGGGATTATGGGTGAAATTACTGAACTTGTGGTACACAGTTGAAGAGAAAAAACCCTCCCAGATACAGAAGATCATTGCTTGCTTGCAGCGAATGGACAACATCTTGACTTAGTTCTGTCCAGCTCATGTCCACAACTGGAGCGATATTTGTGCAGTTGCATATTTTTTGGGCTGATCCATTATAACAAACCCTCAGCTGTAAGAAGAATTCTATCAAGAATTCTTATAATTTGGATACATTACAGTTCAACTCCTTATCCTGTATATAAGGGTACTTCACAGGACTACTACTCCTAACCTGTATGTATGGGCACAGCAGAGTACTACTACTCCTATCCTGTATACATGGACACAGCACAGTACTACTACTCCTATCCTGTATATATCAGCATAGTACTACTACTCCTATCCTTTATACATGGACACAGCACAGTACTACTACTCCTATCCTGTATACATGGGCACAGCACAGTAATATTGCTCCTATCCTGTATGTATGGGCACAGCACAGTACTACTACTCCTATCCTGTATATATGGGGACAGCACAGCACTACTGCTCCTATCCTGTATATATGAGCACAGTACTACTACTCCTATCCTGTATATATGGGCACAGCACAGTACTACTACTCCTATCCTGTATATATGGGGACAGCACAGCACTACTGCTCCTATCCTGTATATATGGGCACAGCACAGTACTACTACCCCTATTGTGTATATATCAGCACAGTACTACTATCCTGTATATATGGGCACATCACAGTATTACTACTCCTATCCTGTATATATGAGCACTCTCCCGTAGGTACAGCAGAAGATGGACCCGGCGCGTTACGTGAAAAGATTTATTTAGTATATAAAACAATAAAAGCAAAACGCGTTTCGGACCCGGAGCCGATCCTTCATCAGTTGTATAAATCTGTTGACATACATGTGTAAATATTTGGAAATTTTATCGATTATCACTGCGATCCATTAATTGGTCTGCCCGGTCTCCATAACTGGTGATGATACCGCGCCAAAACCGCCTCTTTAAAAAGCCGCATGTATGTCAACAGATTTATGCAACTGATGAAGGATCCGCTCCGGGTCCGAAACGCGTTTTGCTTTTATTGTTTTATATACTAAATAAATCTTTTCACGTAACGTACTGGGTCCATCTTCTGTTGTACCTACGGGAGAGTGTCATCTTCACTTTTCAAGAAACTCCAGGAGAAGTGCATGTGTCTACTATTTTTGGTCGGTGTCCACACCGAAGAATACACTCCCTAGAGGCAGCGCTACGACGTATATTCTTCCATGCCTATATATGAGTTGTGCCATCAGCACAACTCAACAAGGTGAGCATAATAGCCCACATTCCTTATAAAGGTAATCTGCACATTGAGCGCCCCCTGGCTCTCTCTCGTCCTTCTTCTCTCCTTTTTGTATATATGAGCACAGCACAGTACTACTACTCCTATCCTGTATTTATGCGCACAGCACAGTTCAACTCCTTCTATCCTGTATATATGGGCACAGCACAGTACTACTACTCCTATCCTGTATTTATGCGCACAGCACAGTTCAACTCCTTCTATCCTGTATATATGGACACAGCACAGTACTACTACTCCTATCCTGTATATATGGGCACAGCACAGTACTACTACTCCTATCCTGTATATATGGGCACAGTACTACTACTCCTATCCTGTATATATGATCACAGTACTACTACTACTATCCTGTATATATGGGCACAGCACAGTACTACTACTCCTATCCTGTATATATGGACACAGCACAGTACTACTACTCCTATCCTGTATATATGGGTATAGCACAGTACTACTACTCCTATCCTGTATATATGGGTAGGAGTGGGATGAAATTTTGGTGTAAGGAACGTGGCCCTCCCTTACAATCCTTTGCATTGGTCGCAGCTTTAGACTAGTACAGTCCATCTACATAAGGTCAGTGGTGTTGAACTCCCATGGATTTGGATTCCTCCACCATCACTGCCATGTAGACATTAGATAACTGTCTGGGGCTCTGGTTGTCCTTTTGGCCACCAATATTCTGACTCCTTAAAACAGTTTAAAGGGATTATGGTTGTCTTTAAAATGCGACTGTCCCCTATTACAGGGTCATCACTTAGAGGCAGACAGCTGTCAGCTACCCCATTTACATCCTCTGAGCTTAGCACCTTTGTGATAGCTGTAAATGAAGGACCCCCAGCTGAGCACCCAACACACCACCCACCCCCAGCCCTTCTTGGTTAGTAATTGGGCACAAGTTACAATGACAGACAGTGACACCTTGGCAGAAAGCTCCATCATCGCTGCAGGAAGGACAGGGCCAAGCAGAGAGCACATGGAGCGGACAGAGATTTATGTTTCTCTGATCTTTTCCTGAATTTTCCATAACAAATCCAAATCCATAACATACCTCCTGGGAATGATGCGTGACCCTCACACACACACGAACGCTCTGCATGACGGACACTGCTCACTATGACTCAGTATTTAAAGGGTTATCCTTAGATGATGGCCCCTAGAATCTCCTTCATACTCATCTGTCCTGGAAAAGCTGGGTGACCCGTACACTGACCTGTATCTTGGTTTCTCATCCAAACCAGAACTTTGAGAACTTTCAGCTGATGTTTGTCACAAGTTGCCGACTTCTGTACCTTAAGCAATCTGGGCAGTATCTCTCTCTTGTAAGAGCCACAAGTCTCAGCATGATCCATCTCTGTCCGCTGGGACTTGTAGTGCCCCCCCCCGGCTTCAGATACGAGTGTTGCCAACCATTGGTCTGTGTAAACAATCAGAAAGACAAGCGGCGTCCCTGCCCCGACCTGCCCAGGAGCCTCGTCTTACAGAAATAATCCGGCTAAGGAGAAAACCAAACAAAAACAAATAGATGACAACGATGGCGGCTCAGGGGCGTAAAAATGGGTGAGAATCAGAGGAAAATGGGGCAGACGACAGAGTAACATATTCATAGAAGCTGGAATATAAAATGTCAAGAAGTTATCACATAGTAGACACGTAAGTTTCTGATGGTTGTGGTCCAAGAATGGGGGACCGAGGAGCCGCATATAAATGGAGAATAGGGGCACAGACTCCCTTCACTTCTCTTCTGATGGTGCGCAGATCCCCACCAATAATCCCTTCATTCCCTGTGGATAGGAGATGAGTAACAAGGACAACCCCTTTAATTGTTACCTATGTTCTTTACAGGGAATGTATCCGATGCCTGCTCCATGTGCTGAAATGTCATGTATCCGGTAGGTGGCTGTGCCGTCGGGCAATGCCAGGCCTCAAAAACCATTTAATGGGGAACGTTTGCAGACTATGCACAGGGAAGAATCGCCCCATAATGCTCCTCTCTGCCCATACTTGGGCTCCCCCTTCAGGACCCCTCCATGTCAAGTGGCGTGAAGGGAAAAATAAAGCAAATTGCCGGTGGTTTGCAAGTAATTTCAACTATTTCAGGTCTTGTACACCAAAAAGTCTTATAAATGTCCGTCGTTTCTTTTTAATGGACTTTCAATTATTCATTTTCAATATCTCTGCTTGCTGCCAGCGGATGCATCCAGTCTAGACCCTGGGTTATCTAACTTACACCTGCAGTGATACATTGCAACAAACTATTCGGACAGGAAGGAGATTTGTGCTACTGATGGAAACAATGGACAAACAATTGTAACAAATCATCAACTGTGAAAGCTGTTCAGCTGATGCAACCAGAATGATTCTATGCACTGAAAGCAAGCAGAGGTCTAGAAGCTGATGAGAAAAGGGACTCACAAAATATATTAAAACGTTCCCAACAGTTTTATTAAACAAGGATGACGTTTACATGTCCCCCTGTCCACAAGATGAGGGATAACATCCAGATCCACATGGGGTTACCTCCGGGACCACCAGCTAAATTGGGTTCTGTTCCCTAATAAATGGAGCAGTAGGTCTAGTGTCTTCCAACAGTCGGTCCCCCAGTGATTAGCAAGTTTGTTTATATTACAGGGCCAAGGCACAGGGTGGTCACCCAGCTTTCCTCGTGCACTGAGCGGAAGTTTCTCATAGCTCTATGCAGTTTTCCTACAACCTGGTGATGAAGCTGCAGCAGATCTGCGGGGATTGTGTATAGGGACAGATGAAGGGTAATCTTCATCCCCCGATGAGTGACAGCTTCATCGATGTGCGGAATATATTAACATCACAGGCCGAGATCAAGGAGCCGAGTGCAGCATCAGCAATGTACCTGCGGCAGACGCTGCATCCAGAGGTCACTTAAAGGGGTTCTCCAGTTTTACATAACTATAGACAGGTCTCCTTATAATGAAACATTCTGCAACTATGAAGGGATTGTCCCACCAATGACACTTCTCTCTTCACTGGAAGGAGGATAAATATCTTATTGCTGGTTTTATGACCCGTGGGACCCCAATATTGTCAAGAACAAGGACGTACAAGCTGCGGGTTACTTTTGGGGTTTTCAGCAAAGTTATGTCTGGATCTCCCGAATAAAGTACAACTCAAGTTCCGCTCCCGAATGGCACAAAAGTAGGTTCACTGCTCCCAGATCTTCCATTTCTGTAAAAGTAATTAACTTGAGGATACAGTCAGTTTTGGGGCCCCTGGATTTTAGGGGCCCAAAGCCATTTTTGGGTTATTTTATGGGTAAATTCACCCCTGCCTGTAAGCAGAGCAGCCTTCAGGGGGGGGGGGGGGTGTTACTATGACTGTGTTCAGGGGACCCAAGGAGGAGAACCGGCCGTAATTCACAGAAAACCCTCCTCTCTTTCCAGGTGCAGGGAACTCGCTGTGTACACAGGGGTGGGTGCTCATTCTGTGGGGAGCACACAAAATTTGCCCGTAAGTCCCTGAGTGCTCCATACAAATGGAGGGCAGATGTGAATTCAGTTCTATGGAACAAACAGTTCTTTTCAGTTCCATTTAGTTTTATGGGACAGCATCCTGACCCCCATTCCATTCCAGATACAAATCTTCATAATTCTCAAAATCTTGGCTTGCTGTTATTGAACAGAAATCTTTTAATTTACATCCAGATGCTAGGAAAGTGTGTGAAACCAATACTCCTCACAGCTGAAGGTTTGTTACTGTTATATCCAGGTTAGAAAATTGTTTGTTAGATAAACAACCTGGACGAATGCATTTTACCTGCGCTGATACATTGTAGCAAACAAATCAGAGCAGGAGAGAGATTTGTGCTACTGATGTATCGAATTCTCAGTGGATTTATTATAATATTTGAACTTGGTCTATATTGGTAATTCATTGATAAAAAATGAATGGCCAGAACTTTATATTATATAATAATAACGGAACAATATTTACATAAACCTTCTAAAGACTCGACCCATAAAGTAAATGTTACACAAGCGCCGGAACCAATAACTGATACATTGTAACAAACTGACAGCTCTTTGGAACCCTGTGATATCTGTCGGTTACATAGGACTGCAGGTAAACTCATCTCAGTTACCTAATCTTAGGCTACTATCAGAATGTAAAAAAAGTTAAAAGAGTTAAATGTCCCACATTTATATAGTAGAGCTTAATTTGTCATTGATATACTAGAATATAGGTTTACGTGGGACTGCAGCTAAACCATCATATCAAAATCAAATCAATTATTCAATCATCATTATTTATCACAAATCCACGCTGCCAGCTCTATATACATAGCAGAGCTGAGTTAGTCACGTGTAGCAGTGCTGAATTACTCCTCGCAATGATATCCCAATGTTACCCAGGACTGCAATCACTCACTGCTAAGTATGTGGTTTACATAGGACTGATGGTAAACATTGTATCGTACAAAAATCTAATCAATTAATCAAATCAGATCAACAATCCTCACTACTAACTCTATAACCATAGCAGAGCTGAGTTAGTCACCTGTAGCAGTGCTGAATGACTCCTCACAATGATATTGCAATGTTAAGGGTGCGTTCACACGTTCAGTTTCTCAGATGCAGTTTTTGATGTCCAAACCAGGAGAAGAGTCAATAAAGAGCAGGAATACTGACTCTCAATTCTATGTTCTCAGCCATTATGATCCATACCAACTTTTGACTTCAAAAACCGCTGAACGTGTGAACGCGCTCTAACGGGGACTGCAATCGCTCGGTGCTTCGTTAGGATGTGGTTTTACACAGGACTGTAGGTAAACCTTGTATCGTACAATATTCTAATTAATCCTTAAACCAGATCAGGTGTCCACACTACCATCTCTGTGTGCATAGCAGAGCTGAGTGCGTCACGTGTAGCAGTGCTGAATTAGTTACCCAGGGCTTCAGCTACTCTACCACATGCAGTGAGTGATGCCCTGGCGGTGACACAAGCCTAAAAGAGTTCAATGACAAAGCCAGCACTGCTACGTGTGTACTGGGATTACCTTGGGAAGAAGTTTCGCCTTCTCCTCCATGCTGGTGTGCTCATGTTTGGGGTCTGCGGATGTGTACAGGGGGTCCTCTTCACAGCAGATGAAGCTCACGGTGCATCCCATGCAGGCAGGCTGCTCTGGTGGGCTCACCTGTCCCACTCCCCCCGCAGCGGTGATGAGGCTCCAGGTGAGGGGGTCACAGGCCGGGCTGCGGCGGGCACAGGGGGCTCCCCATGGCTCTTGGGAATGTTGCTGTGGAAGTTGCTTGTTTTCCTCTCCCTCTGCTCCTCCTCCCTCTCTCTCTCTCCCTTCAGGAAGTCGCAGGGACAGAGATGTTCACAGACCTGACATTGCAGTCACACACCTCTCTCTCTCTCTCGCTCGCCCACACCCCCCCCTCTCCCCTGGTGCAGCTCGGGGCTATGTTTCTTTCCCCGGATCCAAGAAAGGAAATGCATTCACCTGCCGGATAGAGACGCTGCGCCTCCGTATAACGTCACGCCATCAACCTGCAGGTCCCTTTATGTATGTTGTATGGGCCTGGTGCGGGACGCTTTCTAAGTTTTCCAGACTTACCTTTCCTGTTTCCCGGAAATCTGTAGTTACCCAGAGAATTCTATTTTTTAGTTTTTTTTTTAAGCAATGTGTCTTCTAGGTGCCCCAGAGGCGGAGCCAAACCTTCTAGTGCTCTGCTCTTCTTCTTTCTACACTATCCAGAAAGCCCCGCACTGACCCTTAAAATCATTATTAGGAAGTAGGGATCAATATAAGGTGAATAAGCTCCACCCCCAGTGCACTGAGAGGCTAATTTGCATAAATATTAAAACAGGTTACACCTCAAATTTTTAGATAAAAAAAGCTACACATGGAAATCTCTGGAAGTTCACCCTATAATGATGATTTTACTTGTGTGATGATTTGGGGGCTTGTACATTTCCTTTAAGGACTATTAATATGCACCTACAAGAAGTTTACAAGGGTATTAAAGTGATAAAATAATAAAATATTATAGATACCAACCCTCCATCCCACAGTGGGTCCACAGGGTCCTGGCCAATGACTGGGCTCACTGGACACATTGGAGCAATGTCCAATATCAGATTGGATTTGCTTGGGCCCACCCTACACCAACCCCATTGGAAATTGACCTCCACAGTGGGTTTCTATCTGCGGGTCTAGTATTAGATTGGGCCTGGCGGAGTAATCCCTGTACCCTAATGGACCAGTCTGATACTGACATCAAGTTATATGGACCACTTCTAGGTACAAAGCTGAGTGACCCCATCTCAACTGCATTGTCCATGGAGTCTAAAGTAGTCAGAAATCCACTTCCAAGTTAAAGGGGTTGGCCACTTTTTAATAAATCTCTCCCATTAGACAGGTCTCTGCATGTACCTGTGTCTTTGCCTCCTATGAGAGCTTCATCCTTTCCCTCTTCTCACCACGCTGCCCTCTGCATATACACAAGGCTTACTGTTACTCACTGCTCCAGCCCATCCTCATGGCGTCTCCCGCTGTGTCTCTCTCTATTCACTGTCCTTCCTCACTGACAGAGACAGGAAGTGGGGAGGGAGAAGGAGCAGATTGAGTCATATTCTCCTGTGGCAGATCCTCCTCATTAAGCAGAGCTCAGACATGTAAAGAAAGAAGCACAGAGAATCTGCACACAGCACAAGTAGCAGAACTGCTGAATCACTCAAAAGATTGGCCAACCCCTTTAATCAGAGATTTTGGCTGAGCCCAACATCCTTTAAACAGCAACATATACTAAGTTGGAAGTCAATGGACAGAGTGAAGATTACAAATAAGGCACCTCCCCTGATTTTTGAAAGTGATCTAAATTCCATAGTAGTTACAGGAGTCTCAAGACTTAGTGACCCCCCCCCCCCTGTACTGCAGGCTCTGCCATGGAGAGATAAGGACTGCACCATATCGGTAGAGGGGGGTAGCCGTGAGCCTCCCCGCGGCAAAATGAGCCCTAGGCGAAAGAGCAGCTTTCCTACAGCGCCCCCTAGTGCAGAAGTATGTAACTGTACATCAACATTTGGAGAAAGATCTGGCTCAGAATTGGGCAAAGTAAAGAATTATTTTTGTGTACAAAAGGCTTTCATTTTTTTGAAATCTATTACAAGCTGTATAAATTTATCCCCGTGATCGCACGGGGGGGGGGGGAGGGGGGGTTCATTTTGAGCGCAAAGTGAGAGCCCTAAAAGCTGTGTCCACAAGAAAATGGCACAAATGTGATTCGCTCCAATTTCATCGCATTTGGAATTTTTTCAAGTAACCGTAATGGAATATGAAATGCCGTCACTAGGAATAACACTGGGGCTCATTTACTAAGGGTCGCGGATCGCACTTTCGTTGGACTTTGCACCCTTTTTTCGCGGAATTCCATTTATTGTATAAATAACACAGGGGGGGTGAAAAATGGAAACACAAAAAAATTAGAGTGGCATGGTCCTTAAAAGCTTAATATTTAATGAGATAAAACTAAAATTCACATCAAGGTAATATAATAATAATCATCATTATCAAAGTAAAATCAAAATGATAATATAATAAATAAAATATAATTCAAAATAAGGAAAAAATATTTAAAATATGGAAATGACAAAAAATAATTGTAATGTTTTTGGGTTGAACAGGACACGGGGCTGCGGATCCTGTTCTTTGGACCCCTGTGATCAGAGGGTGGGAAACAGTATTTATCTCTCTTGGGAAAGTCCTTTCTATAGACCCCACAAATGAGACCCCCAGGGATGTTATGGCGTCCACAATTCTGTCCTGGCAGAGGATGATCCCCCTTTGTACTAGAGAAAGGGACACAACGCCACCCTGTATGACATCAACACTAACATTTTACCATTTTAGGAGTTTATAACATTGTAGTAACTAATAGAAAAATGATGTTCCCCATCAGAGACTACAACCCCCCCCCCTGGAGATTCCGGCATCCGGATACATCCTAATACTGCAGATTATAAGAGAAAACAGCTATAATAATCCCAGTCAGTGGAGGGGTGGGGGGACCCCACCAATCTGATATTGAGGATCTAATCTATGGATAACTTATTGATAGTTCTCGCCAGTAAATTAGGAACCATTGCTCCATCATTACCGGCAGCTGTCGTGACCGCACTTCCCCTTTATCCAGAGTCGAGTGAAGAGTCTAATAATAATTTCAACACCTCTCAGTAAAATGACCACATAGTCCAAGAAAAACACTGGATACAAACCCTGGGAGTCGCCTGCGTCTGGCGGTGTGGCCCAGGTAGGTAGGTGGGTGCACTCCGCTGCCCCCCAGATGGTTTATTATTGGTCCATAAACGCACAATATTGGACAAGAGACGAGGTGAAGCCCCAGTCAGTAGGTGATAAAAGCTGCAGATCCAGGACGTGCGGCATCTGTCTGTCACCTATCCACCAGCCGTCCGCCTGCACTCACACACTGTGACGGACACCCCTCTGTGTGTGGTCTCTGCAAGTCTAAAGCCAATGTAAACCTGTTAGTGGATATATGGCTGAGCATTAGGAGGCAACATAAACCGTGGGCAGAGCTGCCAAGAAGAGGGTGACTCAGCCAGGAGGATCTCCCGGGCACAAATCAAGAGCAAACATTACAATTAATTAAATCTAATAAATAATAAATAAAGGGATTTAGGTTGTAATTATAAAAAGCACAATTTATTTATTCAAAGGTTACATTTATTTTCAGTTGTTTTATATTTTATTGATTTATAAAAAGGTTTTTAATTATTCGAACGAAACTTATGACAGGAAGAAGATAAATGAGCCCTAATGAGGATTACTGCATCTCGCCCTCTTCTATATAGTAACACAAAGCTATCATTATGTATTAATAGACTAAAAGCAACAAACTTGTTACTCCAAGGTGGTGGCGCTGTTGCATTGATCTCTATGGGAAAAAAAGTTTATGAAGTGGTGAAAAATGGTACTTCAAGTCCACAGGATAGGGCCTAAGTTGCTGATCGGTGCTGGTCTCATTGATTACAAGATTGGGGGTCCGATGGGGTACAGTGTACACCGTGTCAGACCCCTTGTCGTTCCCAGAGATGTGCAGAGCAGACAGTCATGCACGGCCAGGTTGCCCCGTTCATCTCTATGAAGCTGATGGAGATTGCCGGATATGGGGCTCATAGGCCCAGGTACCATGACTGTGATATCTTCTTACCTGCAGGACAGTCAGCAGTAACACCTCGCTTGCGGGAGGACAGTGACACCGGCAGCCAGGGAGGGGCGCTCATGGCAGAGATCCGGCTGCTCGAGTCCCCAGTGCGCATGGAGAACTTTTCTTTTGGTAATGAGCTCCCAGAGGAAGCCGCTGGGGGGAGCAGCCGGAGGAAGGCGAAGAAGACCCGGGCAAAGAAACAAGAAGAGGTACGTTTCATTTTTACACCCCTCCGTGTAACCCCCCCCCCCCCCCCGGGCAAAGCGGAGGGTCAGCTCACTGTGCACGTGCCACCCAAAACCCCCGAGTTCTGCTGTGGACCCGGTGCAAAGGTGCAGGGAGATTACAGGTGTGACATCTGATGTGGCGATGGGCTCCGTCTCTTTTTGTGGTAACAGTGGGGATGCAAGAGAGGCATCGGCCGCAAGGCCGGACAGTCAGGGCGGCTCGGCTGTGCCATTTCTATCTAAATCCAGTGTTGTAATGCGTCCACGAGTGGGATGAGGGGATAGCCTGGCACTGGTGGCAGCTTCCGGTGCCTCGGCGCCTCTTCATGCTGTTGCCGCTGATCACTTAGTTGAGGGGCGGCGGCAATGAATAGGGGTCACTGAGGCTGAGGGCTCTAGACCTCCCAGACAAAAAGTATTGTTCTGTTAGCAACCGGGCCGGGTGCGAACCGTAGGTATGTGGTCCGTCTTCGGTGGCGTGGCAGTGATGTGTGTCCCCCTCGGGCGCGGGTAGTTGAGCTGCTGCTGAAGATGGACTTCAAGGCGGCTGACATCTTTGCCTTGATCCATCCCTATGGTACATCTGAGTTTGATGTCACCTTTGTTCGGCTGGAGGGGCTTGAGCTCTTATGGTCCAACTATGAGCTGAGATACAACGAGCCCGAGTGGCAGGACTTTTCTGTGCAAGCAGTGTCTCGCCAGAGCGAACTCAAGAAAGTGACCGTTCTTACCCGTAACAAATCACTTCCTTGTTTTGACATTATGACCTGGATGAATTGCTATGGAAAGTTACTGGGAGTACCCGAGAAAAATCGGGATGAGTATGGTATCTGGTCATAGTTTTTGTGTCCTCGGGAGGGGAGGCGCAATGGGTGATGTTGGAGGTTGACTGCTACTCAGAGGCTTCCGGGTCCAAGATCAACTGGGATAAGTGTGAGAGTCTCTGGCTGGTAGAGGGAGGTCCTTGGTTGGATCTCCTGGACACTCTTCCAGGGCCCTTGGACTCTACAGTCTGTTCTTCCAGCTGTTATGGGGGAATAGGCTGAACCTAATCAAGACGGAGGTTACTTACCGCACGAGGAGACAAGGAGGGTTGTGTATGGTCAACCCTGTGGTGTTCCTAGTGAATACCTTTCTTAAGATCAATGTAGCAAACCTCTGGAAAGAGAGGGCTCCTCCGTGGGTATACTCCTGTAGGGGATGGTTTCGGCCTTTCTTCCAGGAATGGGAGACAGGAGGGCAAGTGAAGGATCTTCGCACACCGCATGGGCATCTTCCGGCTTACGCTACCCCGGTTCTGAAGGTGATTCGCCGGTGGGGTCTGGGAATGTGGGAGATCAGGACCATGTCAAGGAAACTCCTTGACAAGAGGGTTCTGTTGACCCATTTCCAGAAGCCTCTGGCCCTCAGGGATTGCCCAAGTCGGGATCTTGGGGTGGGTTTAGGTCTTTTGAATTCTATCCGGATCCCCTTGAAGTTTTGGGACGTGACTTGGCGCTGCTTCCATGGAAAGCTGTGTGTGAGGGACAATCTGAAGTGTAGGAGCTCTGAGGAAAGGGGTTTTCCCCGGGAGGAGTGCGGTGGCCTGCTGGAGAGCATGGACCACTTCCTGCTTCAGTGCCCCTTTAACACAGAGGTGTACAACCGGGTGGGCGCTTCCATCCATTGGCCCGGGTTGGCCGGTCTTTCCTATGCGGAGTGGCCCTATGGAGCAATCAGAGGCCTGGGTGGCCGGGACCGCTGCACGTTATTCCTGATTAGCCTAGTGATCAGGTACCACACGTGGAACGCACAGTGTTTAGTATCGACGCAGCGTAAAATCCTCCCGGTGGATGAGGTGGTTAGGAACATTCTGGGTGACCTGGTGAAGGTGCGCTCTCTGGAGTATGAGAGGCTGGGCACGGGGAGGGCCTCTCTCCTTTGGAGGGGGTTCTCCTTTAGTGTCCCTTAGTCTGTCATCTCCTCTCCTGGTGTTGGGCTGATGCTGCACAGTAGATTTTTGTTTTGTTTTATATGGTATTGATATAAAGGGCTTGCAGACGCTGAACCTGGGTTTTATGGTATTGATAGTTGTTCATGTTTTGTTTTGTACGATATTTTCTTTGTTATGTTGTAAATACTGTATATATTGTATATACTGTATATAGTGGGGTTTGGGACATCTAGTTTAGTGTAGTGTTATGTGTATTCTGTGTTTGTTAGTTTCTAAATTAAAAAAAAATTACTATATCTGTGTGGGTGGGATGTGTTTATGTTAATTTATGTTAATTGGTTAATTTGTGGGTGTGGCTTGTCTTGTTGGGTGGGCGTCGTGCTATTTATTTTTTTTTTTTGGTGTGTATCAAGTTATTGTTATTTCTAGGTGTTTTTGCTAAGTGTGAATTGGGCTGGACCAGCAGGTGAGTTTCGGCAGGGGTGTTGCATATATTATGTATCGTTTATGTTATGTATTGCTGTTATGTTTTCTACTTTCATTTTCAATATTAGATCTACAGGATGTGTATAGTAATAATTATGATGTACCTCTACTATATTCTTACATTTTGGGGTGTCTCTCTGGGGTGAGGGCAGTTCCTAATGAGCATGGAATCAGTAATAGGATTAGCAGAGGTTTCTGGGACTGCCGCTCTGGTATTTGCCGTCGTCCTTTCATCTGCTCCCAGCGCACAAGGCCTAGAAATTCCTCCTGTAATTCCAGTGTCTTGTTTCCTCTGTGTCTCAGAAGTGAAGTGTTCAGAGTCCTGGGAACGGAGCGCGGAGGTAACGTGAGCCAAGAACCTGTCTGCGGAGCAGGTAGAGCGCAGACAGCACCCGGGCTGCGCCAAACTCACGGCTTCTCCATGTGGACCATGCAGGAGTGGCGGACACTGTGGGGCATATTAGGGCACATTTACAAAGGGTCCACGGAGCGCATTTCCATCGGGTTTACGGAATTTTACCATTTTGCGATGCATTTTGAGGTTTTTTTTGGCGCACGCGATCGGATTTTGGCGCATTGGCGCAGGCTTTCACACGACACAAATCAGGGGGCGTGGCCGTTGGACAAAACGACGGATTCGGACAATGCACGGGATTTAACAATTCAAATTGTGTCGCAAGGCAATGCACTCACATACACCGGGAAGAAGATGGTGAACTCGGCGGACCTCAGCGGGGAAGCGACACATGCAGGATATCGGGCACACGTTCTTGTTGAATCGTGCCTGACTTCATCTTCATTGGACCGCCCAGATCGGGGATCGAGAAAGGACCGGGTAGGTAAATGTGCCCCAATAACTTACCCGTCCGACAGAGTTCTTCCAAAGTGCATTGTCCGTGTATAATGCAATGTGCTGCAATTCACTAAGATCGATATGCTGCATGTGTCACTTCCCCGCTCAGGTGCGACAGAGCTCAACTTCTTTCTCTCGGTGCATGTAAGTGCTTTGTCTTGCAACACAATTTGAAAGTTAAATCCTGCGCTCAGTCTGAATCCGTCGGATGCCCCCCCCCCCGATTTCTGTTGCATGAAAGCAACGCAGCTGTGCCAAAATCCGATCACGTGCGACACAATTCCAGCGCAAACCTTTGTTAAATACCTGTCAAAGCTGTGCAATTCCCGAAAAACCGTTAATAGTCTGACGAAAGTGCGATCCGCGACCCTTAGTAAATAAGCCCCATTTTCCTCCACAGGGACAGCGCTACTCGAAGACATCACCGGCCTGTGAGCTAAGCTTCTGGGAAAGCTGGTTCCGTAATTGTAAATCAGGAGTCTGGAAAAGCTGAGTGATAATCGATTCCCATTGCTATTGACGGTGCTGGGAATACATTGTTACTGAAGTTTAAGGGTCAAATTATGTTAATTGTGTTGCTGTATAAAATATGTGCAGATGCTTACGTTGCTATTCAGGAGTTTGGAAAAGCTGGGTGACCTAAATCGGCTTGTACAGTTTAATCAGATTTTATAGATCCTTTTATGTCAAAATAGCTGAGCAGTAGAAAGGGAGGCAAATATACATACTGTGTAAATCAGGAGCTTGGGAAAGTTGAATGACAACCAGATAAGATGCCATTGTCGCTCAGAGGTTGTCCTTAAAATCTTTATTGGTGAATCAGGCTTGTTCTCTAGCTGCTGCATGCATTGCCATTCAGGAGTCTGGATAAGCTGAGTGACAGCTGTTGTTCCCCGTGACAGCCCAGTTATGTGGTTGCGAAATTACAGAATGTGGTCTTTTACTCAGTGCAAGGGAAAAGACCACAGAAGTGTGAAGACAATTGAAGAAAATAAATCCATATATCACAGTCCTGCTGCTACAAATAACATACATGAAGGTCTCATTACACATCTCCCCAGGGACAATACCTTTACATTGTGAAGCTAAGAGCACAGCAGTGTGAGGACAGTGCATTTGGTACTGCCCATGTGTCACCTGTATGTCCAACGTATTTATAATCCGTATTTTAAACGGAAGACTGGCTGATGATGTCATGGGCTAGTTCCAGTCACTTGAGTTTGGACGCCATGTGGATGACACCTGTGAGGCATCAGGTGTCTATAGGAAGGCACTGGGCGTACATACGGACAAAAATAGGACCTGCTTCAAAAAAACATTGCAGATGTGACGCACATTGGGCGACATGTATTATCGTATCTGCGCAAAAAAATTGTCGGGAACTCACGCTTTATTTTTTGCTCTAAAGTGTTGCGGATCATTTATAATGAGTTTGCGCCAGAAAGAACAGATGTTTCCGATTATCCCTACTCCTCCGTCTTTTTTTTTTTGCCGCAACTGGGCGTGGGTGGCCTAACTTTTCCAAATTATCCGTCACATTTATGTGTATTTTGTCTGCATTTTTTGGCGCAAATTTTGGCGCACAATAGACCAGGAAAAAAAATGGTCAGGGAGCAAAATTAAGGCGCAGTCCATGTAAGATTTTGGCGCACATCTCGTTGATGTCGGCATTTTTATGGCACACGACTGATTAGTTCCGTCTACCCATTATCTATTTACAGCCTTGCGCCACTTTAATACATTGGACTGTTCTTTCCGGAGACTGATCTCCGATGCCGACAGTCGTGCTTGCGCCAGAATTAGTAAATCCTCCCGGGTCCGGGGTCTTATCGTGTCTATTAGGAAATTGCTCCGTATCCTTCCCCTGTTCACTTCCTAAAGAAAATCTGGTAACATTAGATTCCCTTTAATTCCCCATGTTGTATGACAATGGAGCGGGGTCACCCGGCGATGTGAGGAGTCGGAGGATTAAGTGCCCCTCTCCGGCCTCGCTCCGGGCTCCGCTCCATCTCTGATTAGGATTGTTGGCAAGACAAGAAGCAAACGTCTTGAAAGGCAGAAGGATCTTTCCTCAGAGCAATCTCTGTGCGAGGTGGAAGGCAAGACGACAGCGGAGGAGGCGCGGAGGGGCTGATAGCGGGGAAGAGGAAGGACGATAACAAAGCCGACCGTATGATATGCCCTGTGGGCCGGAGCCCCCGAGCCTGGGTATACATGTATAGGACAGAGGGGCTCCTTAACCCCTTTAAAACTGATCCATTTTGGGACTTTGAAGTTTTTTGCTTCTACTTTGCCATTGCTTTTTGATAATTGGGGGGGGGGTTATTTTTGTAAGATAAGTTATTATTTTTATTGGCATCACAATGACAATAAAAAGCTGAACCTTGCACAAGATTTTACCCCATTAAACTCCCAGCCCTGTCAGGTCGGCCATGAAATGTCCATTCTAGAATTCTGTCTTTTATGTGAAAATTCTCACCTGTTTAAATATGAAAAAAACTTCTCAAAGCTCATGTGAAATTAAGCAGAGAAGAGTCATATTTTACCTGTGATGAATCAATATCTGAGGCTGCGGAGGGAGGGTCACGTCAGACACAGGTGGTGTCATATTAAATTTAAGAACGTCATCTTTTTATGAACTACAGATCTGGAGATGTGTAAATCTAAAGCTCAAATTCCCAACTATGTATCTAACTACCTGTATCTCATGTCCTGTAAATAGAAGAACCAAAAGACTGATGCAATTCTGCAAATGAGATTCTTATCTTATCTAATCTGACACCAGCAGCATGTTTCTAAGTGCTATAGAAGATATAGAAGACAGAGGTATCTGAAGTCAACCTCCCCCTGCGGCCACCAAACTTGATTAGTCTCGGATAAAATATGACTCTTTTCTGCTTATTGTCACATGACCTTTGCAGATATTGTTGTAGGTAAATAGGTTAGATTTCACATAAAATTGGGAATTCTAGAAAGGACATTTCATCCCCTACCTGAAGGGGCTGACAGTTTAATGGGGTAAAATCTGTTGACAGGTTCCCTATCAGGAGGGTTTCCACGGGATATGGGATAAGTGTGTGATTGCTAATGGTCTGATCACTGGGATGACTGGTGGTCAGGAAGACTCTTTTATCTATATTTCTTTAAATCGCTATTCCCTGTGCCCTCCTGATAGGGGGTCTGGCCTCATGGGAGTATTGACACATTGGGACACATTTACTTACCCAGTCCAGTCGCGATCCAGCGGCGCATTCTCCGACGCTGATTCGGGTTCTGTCGGGATTTACTAAGGTCATGCGCCCGATATCCAGCAGGTGTCGCTGCTGCGCTGAAGTCTGCCGGAATTCACCTCCTCCGTCTTGTTGTCAGTGCTATTTTTGCGTCACAATTTTTTTAAAAAAATTCCGTGGTTCTTCCGAATCCGTTTTCCGACAGCCGCGCCCCCAATTTCTGTCACGTGAAAGCCGGTGCCGATGCGCCACAATCCGATTGCGTGTGCCAAAATCCCGGGGCAATTCAGCGCAAATCGGAAAAATTTGGGAAACCCGGCGGAAAAAAAGCGATTCGGACCCTTAGTAAATGTGCCCCATTGTAAACAAGTTATGACCTGTTACTGTTTGTCTTCATTCACTGACAGCAAACAGGGATCTTGATCATGTTGAAGAATTTAAACTATTTACAAACTTACAGTAAATTTTTATGGCGTGTTTCTGTTTTACCGCTTTTGTACCATAAAAATGAACTAAAATCACTCGATTTAGTTTTTACCACGTTCTAAAAGCTGAAACTTCCATGAGATAAACACAGTGATAATTTCATGGTTCAGGTCCCCAAATTAAATTGCAAAACCTTTTGTACTGATGATTTTGTAGTTTTTGTGGCGATTTATTTTTCTTTTGTTAAGAATGATATTTACTCCATTTCTTTCAATTTCTTACAAAAAGAACTTTAAAAAGGTGGAAAATTGTGTGTTTTTTAAAATTTATACTTTTCAAAACGTTTTCTCACTTTTTTTCCTATGTTGTTATATTATCCTACAATCTTTCTTTACGGACTTATACCTTTGGCAAGTGGCAGACCCAATAGCCATTGCTCAGCCCCCAAGGCTCAATCACCCCACAGAGGAGCAGCCGCTTTACTCTGTTTAACCCCTTGGATGCTGCGGATTCATGGCATCTAATGAATGATTGAGGCCAAGATTGGATGGTACTAGGCAGTGGCGTAACTTGAAGCTGTTGGGCCCCATTGTAAAGTCTGTGCCAGGCCCTGACTATAATGTATGATTTATAGTAATAGTCTTCTCATATGGGAAAGTGACACCATAAGGGCCCCCTAAACCTCTTGGGCCCGGGTGCGACCGCACCCTCTGCACCCCCTCAAGTTACGCCCCTGGTACTAGGCATTAGTCTATGTCTATATCTGTGCATGGGAGCAGTGTATCCGTGAGAGCAGAGGTTAAGGGACCCCTTTAATAGTGGGGATGACTCTATATCCTCCCTTCTCGCTGTCTCGTTCGCTCATGTTTCTCATCCAGATGTTTTTTTTCGTCCATTTTCGACATTTTATTGTGTCTCGAAACCTCATAGAGATCGAATTGGACGATGTAATCTGCAGCCACTCAGCAGCAGAGAGCGGCCTCCATCAGTGGCAGATACCCGGAGCTGCTCCAGTATCCCAGAGCGAACTGCAATGATGGAACCACATGGAAAAAAAGTAAAGTTTTCTTTGTCCAACTTATCTCATCTACTGGAGAGGTTACATAATTGTCACAGATATATTTCTCCTTCTGGTCTGCACATCCCCTGCTGGGAGGAGGAGGAGAAGCTCCAAATATTCTCTAAATTGTAAATGATTTTCATCAGGACAGGCAGAACACTGCTACCTGCTGCTCAATGTCATGTACTACACCACTGCCTAAATATCAATGAACTTTCATCCCTTTTATACTGCACACAATGGGGCTCATTTACTAAGGGTCCGAACGCTGCACTTTCGCCAGGTTTACCGAATATTTCTGATTTGCGCAGAATTGCCACAGGTTTTTGGCTCACGCGATCGGATTGTGGCACGTCGGCTTGCACGCGACAGAAAGCGGGGGACGTGGCTGTTGGACAACCCGACGGATTCAGAAAATCTGCGGAATTTAAAAACCGAATTGTGTCGCAAGATCAAGCACTCATATGAACCAGGAAGAAGTAGGTGAACTCCGGCGGACCTCGGCGCAGCAGCGACACCTGCAGGAACTCGGGCGCATGGGCTTAGTGAATCGCTGCAGACCCGAATCCTCGTCGGACAACGCACTGCGGTATCGCAAACAGGACCAGGTAAGAAAATGTGCCCCAATGATCTTTAGTAGAGGTGCAGAGATGATTAATTATACCTGCTGCTACTAACAACACAGACAAGACTAACAAGAATGCAGAAAGCACAGAGCACAGCAGTGTGAGGATAAAGAAATAAAAGCTTTTACGAGTGGTTATCCTCAGTGGGAAATGCTTTCCAGGTTGCTGTTAACTTGACACAGGATGATCTCTCCATTCCTAATTCCGACAGAAAAACAAAAAGGAAGAAGAATAATCAATCCTTCTTCTCCTTTAAGCAGCGCTCCTATACAGCACTACACACTGCGAGCTACAAGAATTGGAGAATGACATTAGAATTTGAAAACAATCGCTGTCTAAGAAAGAGTAGATTGTGAGAAGTAGATACTTAGCAAAACTTGAAAAATTGATTTGAATCAAACGTATTTAAAGAAAACTTCATAAGTGGCTGAATATTGTAAAAACAATATGAGAAGACGCAGGCTGAAATCCAGAGTCCCTCGCGATGCAGCTTCATAGGCTGTTATACTGTGCAGGCGCCTTTCCCCCTCCGCCTGAGAGTACAGCAGGCAGGAGGAGGATGTGTTGATGGAGCAAGGGGGAGGGGAGACAATGTAACAACCTGTGAATCTGCAGTATATAGGGGCTCTAGTAATGCCTCCCAGAGCCTGTCAGGCTCATTAGCATAATTCTAAAAGCTGATTTTAGAAGGAAGGAGGTCATGGATAGCAAATATAAGAAGATACCACAGTCACTGTGTGTCTGTGTCTCCTCTCCATGCTTTGCTGACAGTAGTCAAAGGATCACCAGGGTCTGTTATGGGGACACTCTGCTTCTGTTGCAGGGACCTTACATCTCTGGGCACACACATATTATCAGGCCCCAATAGGCCACTATAAGGACAATCTGACACCATCATGTGGCCCCTAAAGCTGTAATTGTGGGCACATATTCTGCTGTTACAATTTTGTGATTAGATTTTTCTGTAAAAATATTTTAAATATTTCTAGAAACTATATTTTTGCTATAATAGGGCCACCCTGGTTCTGAGATATGAGGTGTCATATAGCATTGGAAATGGAGGATGTGTCCTTTTGCTACATACAGTCAGAGGTTCAGGACGCCTGGAGGACCTTCACAGTTCCTGCAATGGCTCTGGTGTACATGTGTATTGAGAGCAGAGGAAAAGAGGAAAAGTATATCATGATGAGGGTCCCTTTCAGTATAAAATTTGGTGGGTAGTTTAGGTGACCATAGCCCCTCAGAAGACTTGGGAAACCACCCAAATTGCATGTATTAAAATCCAGCACTGGGTGAAGACCAGCGACTGCATGATCTCAGGTCTGCACCCAGATATATTATGTGCAAGATAATGAGCTGAATTACATTTGGGGTACAATATAATTGCAAACTGAAACTTGGGGTGCAGAGTACGATCACACTTACACATGGAGGATAGGACAGGGACACACTGACACTTGGGATGCAGGACAGGGACGCGCTGACACTTGGGGGACAGGACAGGGACACGCTGACTCTTGGGGGGACAGGACAGGGACACGCTGACTCTTGGGGGGACAGGTCAGGGACACGCTGACACTTGGGGGGAATGACAGGGACACTCTGACACTTGGGGGACAGGACGGGGACACGCTGACACTTGGGGGACAGGACAAGGACACGCTGACACTTGGGGGTACAGGACAGGGACACACTGACACTTGGGATGCAGGACAGGGACACGCTGACACTTACAGGGACACGCTGACTCTTGGGGGGACAGGACAGGGACACGCTGACTCTTGGGGGGACAGGTCAGGGACACGCTGACACTTGGGGGGACAGGGCAGGGACATGCTGACACTTGGGGGACAGGACGGGGACACGCTGACACTTGGGGGGAATGACAGGGACACGCTGACACTTGGGGTACAGGACAGGACGGGGACACGCTGACACTTGGGGGGACAGGACAGGGACTCGCTGATACTTGGGGTACAGGACAGGGACACGCTGACACTTGGGGGACAGGACAGGGACACGCTGACACCTGGGGGACAGGACAGGGACACGCTGACACCTGGGGGACAGGACAGGGACACGCTGACACTTTGGGTATAGGACAGGGATACACTGACACTTGGGGGACAGGACAGGGACATGCCAGGCCCTGCAGTCATTTGTTACTATCTTCCCTCTGACTCTTCTTCTGTGTTTAGGATGCCAAGAAGGTGATTCAGATAATATTTAGTTTTCTACTATGGAGACACATAAAATATTAATCAGAACAACAGAAGTTTTTGAAAGACTGTTTGAACATTGGAGGCTTAGATACATCATGGAGGCTTAGGTACATCATGGATGTTGGGCTCAGATGGAGGAAACTTAAATTACACAGCCACAAAGCTGCAGTTCTCCGCCACAGCCGTGTCCTCTGGCCACTCTCAATTACCAGATTATTGAAAGGATTGAACTTGTTTTCAACTTTGATAAAATTCCTGGATTCTGTAAAGCCTCTTTCTTTCCAAAAATGGTCAAAAGATCATTTCACTGCTCCTACGGGGGAATGAGCTATCACTTGTAATGGGGGTGAAATGAGTAAGGCAAGAATAGAAGGACGATGAAATCTCTCTTTCTGCTGAGAGTCTTTGAATAGTCTGTGATTATATTTCATTCTATATTCAGACCCTTCAGCAGCACAGAGTATTTCAGGAAATGAAAGGATTTTGTTGGTGTAGAGCCTTTATAAGGAGCTGCTCTCCCAGTGTGACAGCCTCACACATGGATATCAGCAAACTCTATCACTATCACTAGGAAGCTGATGTGCAATCAGGAAGCACAGGACTGCAGCACTCCATCACCACGTAACTTCCTCCCTGCAAATACATGTATAGGGACAAATGGTCAACAGAGGCCCCAGCACAAGGTCACTATATGGGCCACCTGCACAGTACACATCATTATTATTGATACTCATTATAGAAGATACTCATTTGTAGAAGAATATAACTACTATAATACTGCCCCCTATGTACAAAAATATAACTACTATAATACTGCCCCCTATGTACAGGAATATAACTACTATAATACTGCCCCCTATGTACAAGAATATATCTACTATAATACTGCCCCCTATGTACAAGAATATAACTACTATAATACTGCCCCCTATGTAAAAGAATATAACTACTATAATACTGCCCCCTATGTACAGGAATACAACTACTATAATACTGCCTCCTATGTACAGGAATATAACTACTATAATACTGCCCCCTATGTACAAGAATATAACTACTATAATACTGCCCCCTATGTACAAGAATATAACTACTATAATACTGCCCTCTATGTACAGGAATATAACTACTATAATACTGCCCCCTATGTACAAGAATATAACTACTATAATACTGCCCCTATGTACAAGAATATATCTACTATAATACTGCCCCCTTTGTAGAAGAATATAACTACTATAATACTGCCCCCTATGTACAAGAATATAACTACTATAATACTGCCTCCTATGTACAAGAATATAACTAATATAATACTGCCCCCTATGTACAAGAATATAACTACCATAATACTGCTCCCTATGTACAGGAATATAACTACTATAATACTGCCCCCTATGTACAAGAATATAACTATAATACTGCCCCCTATGTACAGGAATATAACTACTATAATACTGCCCCCTATATACAAGAATGTAACTACTATAATACTGCCCCTATATACAAGAATATAACTACTATAATACTGCCCCCTATGTACAGGAATATAACTACTATAATACTGCCCCCTATGTACAAGAATATAACTACTGTAATACTGCCCCCTATGTACAAGAATATAACTACTATAATACTTCCCCTATGTACAAGAATATAACTACTATAATACTGCCCCCTATGTACATGAATATAACTACTATAATACTGACCCCTATGTACAAGAATATAACTACTATAATACTGCCCCCTATGTACAAGAATATAACTACTATAATACTGTCCCCTATGTACAAGAATATAACTACTATAATACTGCCCCCTATGTACAAGAATATAACTACTATAATACTGCCTCCTATGTACAGGAATATACCTGCTATAATACTGCCCCCAATGTACAAGAATATAACTACTATAATACTGGCCCCTATGTACAAGAATATAACTACTATATTAATGCCCCCTATGTACAAGAATATAACTACTATAATACTGCCCCCTATGTACAAGAACATAACTACTATAATACTACCCCCTATGTACAAGAATATAACTAATATAATACTGCCCCCTATGTACAAGAATATAACTACTATAATACTGCCCCCTTTGTAGATGAATATAACTACTATAATACTGTCCCTATGTACAAGAATATAACTACTATAATACTGCCCCCTATGTACATGAATATAACTATTATAATACTGTCCCCTATGTACAAGAATATAACTACTATAATACTGTCCCCTATGTACAAGAATATAACTACTATAATACTGTCCCCTATGTACAAGAATATAACTACTATAATACTGCCCCCTATGTACAAGAATATAACTACTATAATACATCCCCTACGTACAAGAATATAACTACTATAATACTGTCCCTATGTACAAGAATATAACTACTATAATACTGCCCCCTAACTATTATAACTATATAACTATTATAATACTGTCCCCTATGTACAAGAATATAACTACTATAATACTGCCCCCTATGTACAAGAATATAACTACTATAATACTGTCCCTATGTACAAGAATATAACTACTATAATACTGCCCCCTATGTACATGAATATAACTACTATAATACTGCCCCCTATGTACAAGAACATAACTACTATAATACTATCCCCTATGTACAAGAATATAACTAATATAATACTGCCCCCTATGTACAAGAATATAACTACTATAATACTGCCCCCTTTGTAGAAGAATATAACTACTATAATACTGTCCCTATGTACAAGAATATAACTACTATAATACTGCCCCCTATGTACATGAATATAACTATTATAATACTGTCCCCTATGTACAAGAATATAACTACTATAATACTGCCCCCTATGTACAAGAATATAACTACTATAATACTGTCCCCTATGTACAAGAATATAACTACTATAATACTGCCCCCTATGTACAAGAATATAACTACTATAATACATCCCCTATGTACAAGAATATAACTACTATAATACTGTCCCTATGTACAAGAATATAACTACTATAAAACTGCCCCCTAACTATTATAACTATATAACTATTATAATACTGTCCCCTATGTACAAGAATATAACTACTATAGAACTGCCCCCTATGTACAAGAATATAACTACTGTAATACTGTCCCTATGTACAAGAATATAACTACTATAATACTGCCCCCTATGTACATGAATATAACTACTATAATACTGCCCCCTATGTACAAGAACATAACTACTATAATACTATCCCCTATGTACAAGAATATAACTAATATAATACTGCCCCCTATGTACAAGAATATAACTACTATAATACTGCCCCCTTTGTAGAAGAATATAACTACTATAATACTGTCCCTATGTACAAGAATATAACTACTATAATACTGCCCCCTATGTACATGAATATAACTATTATAATACTGTCCCCTATGTACAAGAATATAACTACTATAATACTGCCCCCTATGTACAAGAATATAACTACTATAATATTGTCCCTATGTACAAGAATATAACTACTATAATACTGCCCCCTATGTACATGAATATAACTATTATAATACTGTCCCCTATGTACAAGAATATAACTACTATAATACTTCCCCTACGTACAAGAATATAACTACTATAATACTGTCCCTATGTACAAGAATATAACTACTATAATACTGCCCCCTATGTACATGAATATAACCACTATAATACTGCCCCCTATGTACAAGAATATAACTACTATAATGCTGGCTCCTATGTACAAGAATATAACTACTATAATACTGCCTCCTATGTACAGGAATATACCTGCTATAATACTGCCCCCTATGTACAAGAATATAACTACTATAATACTGGCCCCTATGTACTAGAATATAACTACTATATTACTGCCCCCTATGTACAAGAATATAACTAATATAATACTGCCCCCTATGTACAAGAATATAACTACTATAATACTGCCCCTTATGTACAAGAATATAACTACTATAATCCTGCCTCCTAGAGGTGAGGTTGTGTGTGGTGTGAGCTCTTGACCCTCCTCATGTTTGGAGCTAGCCCAGGGCGGGGCCACCCTGGGTGGGGAGATTCCCCAAGCAAGGCCCAGGCTTCCAGGCCTACACCGGAAGTGAACTCCCAAAAACTTTCTGTTAGGGATGCAAATCCCAAAGTCATGAAGAGTGAAGATTGTGGACATGATGTCGCTGTATTGGAGAAAGAGAAAGATTTGAACATGAATACTGCAGTGAAAGCAGCAAGTGCCATGACCAGCCAGCGTGGAGGAGCACAGGTGATGCAGCAGAGTGAGAGACAAGCAGCAGGTGCACAGCCCCCCACTCCTGCACCCAGACAGAGGAGAACGTCTCTGGAGAGACAGACCCTGCGAGAGAACCTGCAGCAGAGGGATGTGGTGTCCAGCATGGCCTGCACAGGCCGCACCAGGTCAGCAGTAAAGCCGCAGACTGTTACTACAAGTGCTGCTAAGTGTGAACAGGCCCCTGCAAGTGCAAGCCACAAGCCTGGGAAGGAGACGGGTGCACCCAAACCATCTGGAGCTGCAGCCCGACCAGCACAGCAGGGGAAGGAGACCGCACGGGCACCGGAGCTGCAGATGGCGGAGGAGATACCTACCCTGGTAAGGAGGATGGGGGAGCTGACTAACCACAAGAAAATGCTGCAGATGCAAATTGACTGTATGTATTCACTTAGAACTGCACACCCTGAAAGCAGCACCCTGTATAACTCCAAGCTGCAGGGACTAGGCATAGAGCTCTCCCCGCGTGTTACACAGGTTCTCAGGCCTGCGAGCTTCTCGTTCCAGAAAGGACAGAGACAAGATCAGCCGCAGACCTCTGCAGCGGTCCCAGAGCAGGTGCATGGACCTGTAGTACCACAAGTCCCAGCAGTGTCTGTTAATGGTGAACTTGCATCTATGGGTCAGGGTGATGCGGTGACCCAGGAAAACTCTGTTGTGCTTGGGACTGGGGACACTGTTATACCTGAGGGGTTGGGGGATGGAGGGGACCCTCAGTCTATCTGGGATGTGCAGCCTCCGGAAGAAAAACTTGGATGGGGGGCAGGGGGTTATACAAGATAATGTGTGTGACTTCCCCCCTTTAACATCAAGCCCCCTAGTAGAGTCAGGTCCCTCTAGATCAGACCCTCCCCCCAATTCCCGTAGTGAGCCCCGTCAGGAACCTCCTAAAAACGCCTGGAGCCGCGGCGCTCCCTCCTTCACCTCCGGCGCGCACTACTCCGGGCAGGCGTTTAAGAGGAGGAACGTGGTGCGCTTTAAGACCCGAGGCACCAAGGATGATCTACCAGATAGGAGGTTTGTGGTGCGGGATCTCCTGTGCCGCCAGATGGGGTTCACGCCTGATGACATCCTGGCGGTCATTAACCTGCCAGACAGACAGGGCTACGATGTCAGCTTTAAGCTCATGTCTAGTCTGGACAGGTTCTGGGATAAATTCCCCCGGCTTAGGGACACCGACGGCTGGAATAAGTTTATTTTTGTCCCCATATCCAGGCCAGATACTGTGGTAGTTAATATAATATTCTGGAACGAGTCAGTTCCTCCCCAGGACATTCTAGTGTGGCTAAGGCGCCATTGTGATCTGCTGTCTGACCTCACTAAGAATAGAGATAGTGACGGTATCTGGACTGGAGGGTGGAAGGTGCTGGTAAAACTGCGCCAATATAACAATATCACCCTACACCGCCCCAACTCCTTCTATATAGGTAGAGAAAAGGGCGTCTGCTTCTATCCCGGACAACCACGAAAGTGCTTTAGGTGTGGTAAGATCGGTCACGTGGCCAAAATATGCACAGTGGCAAAATGCAACCTGTGTGGGGAGGTCGGCCATCTCAGTGCCACCTGTGAGACAGTCAGATGTAACCTCTGCGGAGAGATGGGCCACCCACACAAGGATTGCCCGGAGGCCTGGCACAACATCGCCAGGGACTTGTCAGATGATGAAATGGTGCAGGAGGCAGACGCCTTAGAGGAGGAGGCCTTGGTGTCGGGGCAAATTCTGACCAGGCGGGAGGTACAGCAGGGGTCAGGTGAGACAGTACCAGAACCCCAGCAGTCAGACAGCAATCAGGGGAATATGGAGATGGTCACTCGGGGCCAGCCTCAGGCAGCCACCTCTGTAACACTATCTGAATTTGAGGAGTCAAAGAAGAACAAGAGGAAAAAAAAAGATAAATCCTCTCGTAAACCTGAGGAAGATTGTAATTTAGGCCCAAAAACCAGGAGAAAAGCCAGTGGTGATGCCGGGGTCATGGTCCTATCTAACAGATATGATGCTCTGTCAGAGTCGGATGGGGATTATGAGAGAGAGTTACAGCGCATTCAAAATGAGTGTGAGGTGGACACAGGGGATCCTCCAACTAAAAAGAAGCCCCCTCCTGTAGAGGCTGCTGAGGAGTCAGACATGGAGACTGGTGGTGTACAGGGGGAGGATGACTCTGACATATGATGATGGAGGTCGCTGCTTTGCTTATTTTGGTTATAATGGCTGGGTTCTCTCTAAAAGTTGCTTCTAGCAACGTCAACAGCATTAAAGTAAGAAGGACCAGACACGCTGTATATGACCACCTAAGATATCTGGACGCTGATGTCATCTTCCTGCAGGAGACCCGTCTGACCACCTTGGGGCATCTCCGTGAGGCTGAGCGTGAGTGGCGGTCTGGTCCTTCTTACTGGTCACTGGCTGTGGAGCCGTACGCCGGGGTCGCCATACTGTTTAACACCACAGACGTGACGGTTCACAGGCTGACGGAGGTCGCTATGGGGAGGTGCCTGGTGCTGGAAGTGACCATCCATGGTAGGCGGCTCCGGCTGATCAACATCTATGGCCCACAGACAGTGACAGAGAGAATCCAGCTGTTCAATGAGGTGAAGCAGCATTTATTTACCTCTATCCCTGTAGTAATGGCGGGTGACTTTAATGTTGTCATGACTTCAGGTGACCGGTCCTCGGGCAGAGCAGTGCTTAGAGACTCCAGGGTCCTACAGAGCATAATATCACAGGCCCATCTACGTGATGTATTTACTTTGGACGGGAGGAAGCCTCGGTACACCTATACGTGTGCTGACAGGCACAGCAGGATCGATATGGCATTTGTGAGTCCCTCAGAGAATGTTAGTAGTATATGCGAGAAGGTTGTCCCATATTCTGACCATCTTGTCCTAATGTTTCACCTAGGAGCCACTAACCGCTCGGATATTGGTCGGGGGTTATGGAGGCTCAATTCTAGCATCCTGGATGATATCTATGTCCAGAATTGTATCCACTCCCTTTTTCAGGACCAGCTCCAGAGAGTAGACTTCTATGACAACATATCTGACTGGTGGGAGAACGTCAAGGAGGAGATCAGGTCCCTCTTAAAGAGACTGTCAGTGAAGAAGGGTAAGAGTAAGTACAGCCAGTATCTCAAGCTGCGGAAAGAATTGGAGTCACTGTATTCGGCGGGCGGGGATGACAAACAAAATATTGACCGACTGAAATCTGAAATAAAGCAGTATCAGTACAGCCGCTACACGTCCCTGGTAATAGAAAGAGATTATGGAAAACTGGGCGCTCCTGATCCGTATGAAAATTGCCGGGAACGTGTGGCCAAGAAATTGATCACAGGTCTCACTGACTCCCAGGGAGTTTTGCAGGAATCTCGGGAGGGTATCCTGGGGGTGGTGAGATCGTACTATGCTGAATTATTTCAGAAGAAGGTTTTGGATAAAGAGAAAATGGCTCAATTCTTGGAGGCAACTCCAGGTCCTGACACTAGAGATTTGGACTTTTCTCCTTTGACAGCAGAAATAACAGAGGAGGAGGTTAAAGAGGCCATTGATAAGTTAGGTCTGAAGAAGGCACCAGGGCCAGATGGTATAACATGTGAATTCTATAAGAAATTTAGAGACCTCTTGGCTCCAATCCTTGTGGATGTGTTTACTAATTGTTTAGAAAATCACCTGATGCCTCCATCCATGAGAGTGTCCTCCCTTATTCTGCTGTCTAAAGGTAAGGAGCCTAGTGACATCAAGAACTGGAGGCCGATCGCCCTCTTGAATGTCGACCGGAAGATTCTGGCAAAGATTCTGTTTTCTAGATTAGTCTGTTTGTCCCCGGCACTGTTGGCAGGCTCTCAGTACGGCACGGTAAGAGGGCGGAACATCTCTGGAGCAGTCATCTCGATAAGAGAGATGTTTGAGAGATGTAAAGCTCTGAGGTGTGGGAGATATGTTGTAGGTCTGGACCAGGCTAAAGCCTTTGACAGGGTTGACCACGATTATCTATGGGCCACTTTGTCAAAGTACGGTATTCCGGGACAATTTATAGATTGGCTGAGAACTTTGTACAGAGAGGCGAAGAGCTTTCCTCTGATCAATGGTTGGCAAGGGGACACTTTCAGGGTAGAGGCAGGGGTGCGACAGGGTTGTCCTCTGAGTCCACTGCTGTATGTGTTTGCCATAGACTTGTTTCTGCGATCACTGCAGCGGTGCGATTTTCAGGGGGTGCCGGTCCCCCATTGCTTGCCTTTGAAGGTAGTCGCCTACGCAGATGATGTGACTGTGGTGTTATCTGAACCTCGTGAGGTGGAGATGTTATCTGCAGCCATCAGAAGCTACTCAGAGGCGTCCGGGTCTCTGGTCAACCTAGAGAAGAGTCAAGCTTTCTGGACATTGGATGCTGCTCCTGGCTTTGATCTGCCACAATTCGCCAAGGCCTCCACCCATATTAAGATCCTTGGGGTGAAATTTGGGAGGGAAGATAATGCCAAACTAAATTGGGAAGAGAAGTTGGAAGCCGGAAATGCAAAGGTTCAGCGATGGAAGAACTGGAGGCTGACCTATAGAGAAAGGGTTACTCTGATGAAGACTTACCTGGTCCCTGTCTTCCTCTACGTCTCTGTTGTCTTTCCTTTGCCAGTATCTTTCTCCGCTAGGCTCTTTAGCCTGTTCTTCCAGCTTTTATGGGGGAACAGGTTGAACCCAGTAAAAAGAGGGATCACCTACCTGCAGAGGAGAGAGGGTGGACTGGATATGTTAAATCCAAGGGTTTTCTTTGACTCCATGTTTCTGAAAGTTAATTTTGGTTGCCTGGACTCAAACAATGGTCTCCTGTGGGTAAGTAGTGTCAGGGACTGGATATTGCCTTTTGCAGAGTCTTGGGTGCGAGGCGGCAGTCTTAAGAGGGGCCGATGGACTCCTGGCTTCCTCCCCCAGTACCTGGAGTATGGTCTCAGGTGCATGAAAAAGTGGAGGCTAGACAAAACATTATTGGAGAGTAACACCAGGAAGGACCTCTATACCAGTGTCTGTAGGACCTTTTATTCGTTACAGCCAGCTCTGAGGGACTGCACAACGGCCACCCTGCAGGAGAGCCTGAAGCTCCTTAATGGACCGAGGCTTCCAGCCAAATTCTTTGGCATCGCCTGGTTGTCTCTGCATGGGAAGCTTTTTGTCAGAGGAAATTTAAAATTCCTGAGTCTTTCTGACCGTTTGTGCCCCTTAGGATGTCAACAAGAGGAGACTATGGAGCATTTTACCACCGAGTGCCAGGGAGGGAGGCAGATATGGCAGGAGGTGTCCCGCAGGCTGAATATACCACGTCTACAGTCTCTTAAATACCCAGAGATCATCTATGGCAGTGATGGCGAACCTTTTACAGACCGAGTGCCCAAGCTACAACCAAAATCCACTTATTTACTGTGAAGTGCGAACGTGATATTTTAAGCAGTAATTTATTGCTACCTGTTCTTTCACATTTTTCAATCGTATCAGCCCCTGAGGCCACCAATACAGTTGAAAGAAGGAGGGCAAATCAGACTCTCATTGTAGCTTCTCTCCAGGGTCTCTCTGTACAGGAAGAATGGTTGGTCCAGCAGGAGAACATCCAAAGATAATGCAGCCCTGTCCACACCTTCTTACTTTCCCTGCAGTTCCAAACAGCCAATAAAGTGTCGCTTTAAAACGGTGCTGAGAGCAGCATCTCTTAAGTTGGCTGGGACTGCAGGAAAATTTGGTGGATTTGTTCCAGTGAACTCTGCCCTGGGGTGATAACCTGAGTGCCCACAGAAATGGCTCTGAGTGCCACCTCTGGCACCCGTGCCATAGGTTCGCCACCACTGATCTATGGGGTAACATCACACATAACGGACATTGACCGGGGGAACATGTACCTCATTATCACCATCATTAAGTATTATCACTGGCACAACAGGACTCGAGTCTCCATCCACAGCGAGACCTTCCAGCACATGACCGCAGTCACACTGATCATGTCTGAGCTCAGGTGGATCCTCCGATCCATAGAGATTAGGAAAAGAGAAGGGAATAGGAAGTTATGGAGGAACATAAGTCTATACTGATGCATCATGTAATTCTGTTTATTTCTGATTTTTTTTTTTTTTTTTTTTTCCCCCCTTAAACCAGTGATGGACATTTAAGTTATTATAAATGGAATTTTGATGTATGATTTCTTGTAAATTCTGATAAGAATGTAAAATGTATTTTGTTTGTTTTTTACTAATAAAAATTGCCCCCTATGTACAAGAATATAACTACTATAATACTGGCTCCTATGTACAAGAATATAACTACTATAATACTGCCCCCTATGTACAAGAATATAACTACTATAATACTGGCCCCTATGTACAAGAATATAACTACTATAATACTGCCCCCTATGTACAGGAATATAACTACTATAATACTGCCCCCTATGTACAAGACTATAACTACTATAATACTGCCCCCTATGTACAAGAATATAAATACTATAATACTGCCCATATGTGCAAGAATATAACTACTATAAAACTGCCCCCTATGTACAAGCATATAACTGCTATAATACTGCCCCCTATGTACAGGAATATAACTACTGTAATACTGCCCCATATGTACAAGAATATAACTACTATAATACTGTCCCTATGTACAAGAATAAAACTACTATAATACTACCCCCTATGTACAAGAATACAACTAATATAATACTGCTCCTTATGTACAGGAATATAACTACTATAATGCTGCCCCCTATGTACAAGAATATAACTACTATAATACTGCCCCCTATGTATAAGAATATAACAACTATAATACTGCCCACTATGTACAAGAATATAACTACTATAATACTGCCCCCATGTACAGGAATATATCTATTATAATACTGCCCCCTATGTACATCAATACAGCTGCTATAAAACTGCCCCCTATGTACAAGAATATAAATACTATAATACTGCCCCTATGTACAGGAATATAACTACTATAATACTGCTCCCCTATGTACAAGAATATAACTACAATAATACTGCCCCCTATGTACGAGAATATAACTACTATAATACTGCCCCCAATGTACAAGAATATAACTACTATAATACTGCCCCCTATGTACAAGAATACAACTACTATAATACTGCCCCCTATGTACAGGAATACATCTGCTATAATACTGCCCCCTATGTACAAGAATATAACTAATATAATTCTGCTCCCTATGTACAAGAATATAACTACTAGAATACTTCCCCCTATGTACAAGAATATAACTACTATAATACTGCCCCCTATGTACAAAAATATAACTACTATAATACTGCCCCTATGCACAAGAATATAACCACTATAATACTGCCCCCTATGTACAAGAATATAACTACTATAATACTGCCCCCTATGTACAAGAATATAACTACTATAATACTGCCCCCTATGTACAAGAATATAACTACTATAATACTTCCCCCTATGTACAAGAATACACCTACTATAATACTGCTCCTATGTACAGGAATATAATTACTATAATACTGCCCCATATGTACAATAATATAACTACTATAATACTGCCCCCTATGTACAAGAATATAACTACTATAATACTGACCCTTATGTACAAGAATATAACTAATATAATACTGCTCCCTATGTACAGGAATATAACTACTATAATACTGCCCCCTATGTACAAGAATATAACTACTATAATACTGCCCCCTATGTACAAGAATATAACTGCTATAATACTGACCCCTATGTATAAGAATATAACAACTATAATACTGCCCACTATGTACAAGAATATAACTACTATAATACTGCCCCCATGTACAGGAATATAACTACTATAATACTGCCCCCTATGTACAGCAATACAGCTGCTATAATACTGCCCCCTATGTACAAGGATATAACTACTCTAATACTGCCCCCTATGTACAAGAATATATCTACTATAATACTGCCCCTATGTACAGGAATATAACTACTATAATACTGCCCCTATGTGCAAGAATATAACTAATATAATACTGCCCCTATGTACAAGAATATAACTACTATAATGCTGCCCCCTATGTACAGGAATATAACTACTATAATACTGCCCCCTATGTACAAGAATATAACTACTATAATACTGCTCCCTATGTGCAGGAATATAACTACTATTATATTGCTCCCTATGTACAGGAATATAACTACTATAATACTGCCCCCTATGTACAAGAATATAAATACTATAATACTGCCCCTATGTACAGGAATATAACTACTATAATACTGCCCCCTATGTACAAGAATATAACTACTATAATACTGCCCCCTATGTACAAGAATATAACTACTATAATACTTCCCCCTATGTACAAGAATATAACTACTATAATACTTCCCCTTATGTACAGGAATACATCTGCTATAATAATGCCCCCTATGTACGAGAATATAACTAATATAATTCTGCTCCCTATGTACAAGAATATAACTACTATAATACTTCCCCCTATGTACAGGAATATAACTACTATAATACTGCCCCCTATGTACAAGAATATAACTACTATAATACTGCCCCTATGTACAAGAATATAACTACTATAATACTGCCCCCTATGTACAAGAATATAACTACTATAATACTGCCCCCTATGGACAAGAATATAACTACTATAATACTGCACCCTATGTACAAGAATATAACTACTATAATACTTCCCCCTATGTACAAGAATATAACTACTATAATACTTCCCCCTATGTACAAGAATATAACTACTATAATACTGCCCCCTATGTACGAGAATATAACTATCATAATACTGCCCCTATGTACAAGAATATAACTACTATATCACTGCCCCCTATGTACAGGAATATAAATACTATAATACTACCGCCTATGTACAAGAATATAACTACTATAATACTGCCCCCTATGTACAAGAATATAACTACTATAATACTGCCCCCTATGTACAAGAATATAACTAGTATAATACTGCCCCCTATGTACAGGAATATAACTACTATAATACTGCCCCTATGTACAAGAATATAACTACTATAATACTGCCCCCTATGTACGAGAATATAACTATCATAATACTGCCCCTATGTACAAGAATATAACTACTATATCACTGCCCCCTATGTACAGGAATATAAATACTATAATACTACCGCCTATGTACAAGAATATAACTACTATAATACTGCCCCCTATGTACAAGAATATAACTACTATAATACTGCCCCCTATGTACAAGAATATAACTAGTATAATACTGCCCCCTAAGTACAAGAATATAACTAGTATAATACTGCCCCCTATGTACAAGAATATAACTAGTATAATACTGCCCCCTGTGTACCTGTGTACAAGAATATAACTACTATAATACTGTCCCCTGTGTATAAGAATATAACTACTATAATACTGCCCCCTATGTAGAAGAATATAGCTACTATAATACTGCCCCCTATGTACAAGAATGTAAATACTATAATACTGCCCCCTATGTACAAGAATATAACTACTATAATACTGCCCTCTATGTACAAGAATATAACTACTATAATACTGCCCCCTATGTACAAGAATATAACTACTATAATACTGCCCCCCTATGTACAAGAATATAACTACTATAATACTGCCCCCTATGTACAAGAATATAACTACTATAATACTGCCCCCTATGTACAAGAATATAACTACTATAATACTTCCCCCTATGTACAAGAATATAACTACTATAATACTGCCCCCGTATGTACAAGAATATAACTACTATAATACTGCCCCCTATGTCCAGCAATACAGCTGCTATAATACTGCCCCCTATGTACAGGAATATAAGTACTATAATACTGCCCCCTATGTACAAGAATATAACTACTATAATACTGCCCCCTATGTACAGGAATATAAGTACTATAATACTGCCCCCTATGTACAAGAATATAACTACTATAATACTGCCCCCTATGTACAAGAATATAACTACCATAATACTGCCCCTATGTACAAGAATATAACTACTATATCACTGCCCACTATGTACAAGAATATAACTACCATAATACTGCCCCTATGTACAAGAATATAACTACTATATCACTGCCCCCTATGTACAAGAATATAACTACTATAATACTACCGCTTATGTACAAGAATATAACTACTATAATACTGCCCCCTATGTACAAGAATATAACTACTATAATACTGCCCCCTATGTACAAGAATATAACTTGTATAATACTGCCCCCTATGTACAAGAATATAACTAGTATAATACTGCCCCCTATGTACAAGAATATAACTAGTATAATACTGCCTCCTGTGTACAAGAATATAACTACTATAATACTGTCCCCTGTGTATAAGAATATAACTACTATAATACTGCCCCCTATGTACAAGAATATAGCTACTATAATACTGCCCCCTATGTACAAGTATATAACTGCTATAATACTGCCTCCTATGTACAGGAATATACCTGCTATAATACTGCCCCCTATATACAGGAATATAACTACTATAATACTGCCCCCTATGTACAGGAATATAGCTACTATAATACTGCCCCCTATGTACAAGAATGTAAATACTATAATACTGCCCCCTATGTACAAGAATATAACTACTATAGTACTGCCCTCTATGTACAAGATTAAAACTACTATAATACTGCCCCCTATGTACAAGAATATAACTGCTATAATACTGCCTCCTATGTACAGGTATATACCTGCTATAATACTGCCCCCTATGTACAGGAATATCTACTATAATACTGCCCCCTATGTACAGGAATATAGCTACTATAATACTGCCCCCTATGTACAAGAATGTAAATACTATAATACTGCCCCCTATGTACAAGAATATAACTACTATAATACTGCCTCTATGTACAAGAATATAACTACTATAATACTGCCCCCTATGTACAAGAATATAAGTACTATAATACTGCCCCCTATGTACAGGAATATAAGTACTATAATACTGCCCCCTATGTACAAGAATATAACTACTATAATACTTCCCCCTATGTACCAGAATATAAATACCATAATACTGCCCCTATGTACAAGAATATAACTACTATATCACTGCCTCCTATGTACAAGAATATAACTACTATAATACTGCCCCCATGTACAGGAATATATCTATTATAATACTGCCCCCTATGTACAAGAATATAAATACTATAATACTGCTCCCCTATGTACAAGAATATAACTACAATAATACTGCCCCCTATGTACGAGAATATAACTATTATAATACTGCCTCCTATGTACAAGAATATAACTACTATAATACTGCCCCCTATGTACAAGAATATAACTACTATAATACTGCCCCCTATGTACAGGAATACATCTGCTATAATACTGCCCCCTATGTACAAGAATATAACTAATATAATTCTGCTCCCTATGTACAAGAATATAACTACTATAATACTTCCCCCTATGTACAAGAATATAACTACTATAATACTGCCCCCTATGTACAAAAATATAACTACTATAATACTGCCCCCTATGTACAAGAATATAACTACTATAATACTGGCCCCTATGTACATGAATATAACTACTATAATACTGCCCCCTATGTACAAGAATATAACTACTATAATACTGCCCCCTATGTACAAGAATATAACTACTATAATACTTCCCCCTATGTACAAGAATACACCTACTATAATACTGCTCCTATGTACAGGAATATAATTACTATAATACTGCCGATATGTACAGGAATATAACTACTATAATACTGCCCCATATGTACAATAATATAACTACTATAATACTGCCCCCTATGTACAAGAATATAACTACTATAATACTGACCCTTATGTACAAGAATATAACTAATATAATACTGCTCCCTATGTACAGGAATATAACTACTATAATACTGACCCCTATGTATAAGAATATAACAACTATAATACTGCCCACTATGTACAAGAATATAACTACTATAATACTGCCCCCATGTACAGGAATATAACTACTATAATACTGCCCCCTATGTACAGCAATATAGCTGCTATAATACTGCCCCCTATGTACAGCAATACAGCTGCTATAATACTGCCCCTATGTACAAGGATATAACTACTCTAATACTGCCCCCTATGTACAAGAATATATCTACTATAATACTGCCCCTATGTACAGGAATATAACTACTATAATACTGCCCCTATGTGCAAGAATATAACTAATATAATACTGCCCCCTATGTACAAGAATATAACTACTATAATGCTGCCCCCTATGTACAGGAATATAACTACTATAATACTGCCCCCTATGTACAAGAATATAACTACTATAATACTGCTCCCTATGTGCAGGAATATAACTACTATTATATTGCTCCCTATGTACAGGAATATAACTACTATAATACTGCCCCCTATGTACAAGAATATAAATACTATAATACTGCCCCTATGTACAGGAATATAACTACTATAATACTGCCCCCTATGTACAAGAATATAACTACAATAATACTGCCCCCTATGTACAAGAATATAACTACTATAATACTTCCCCTTATGTACAGGAATACATCTGCTATAATAATGCCCCCTATGTACGAGAATATAACTAATATAATTCTGCTCCTTATGTACAAGAATATAACTACTATAATACTTCCCCCTATGTACAGGAATATAACTACTATAATACTGCCCCCTATGTACAAGAATATAACTACTATAATACTGCCCGTATGTACAAGAATATAACTACTATAATACTGCCCCCTATGTCCAGCAATACAGCTGCTATAATACTGCCCCCTATGTACAGGAATATAAGTACTATAATACTGCCCCCTATGTACAAGAATATAACTACTATAATACTGCCCCCTATGTACAAGAATATAACTACTATAATACTGCCCCCTATGTACAAGAATATAACTACTATAATACTGCCCCCTATGTACAAGAATATAACTACTATAATACTGCCCCCTATGTACAAGAATATAACTTGTATAATACTGCCCCCTATGTACAAGAATATAACTAGTATAATACTGCCCCCTATGTACAAAAATATAACTAGTATAATACTGCCCCCTGTGTACAAGAATATAACTACTATAATACTGTCCCCTGTGTATAAGAATATAACTACTATAATACTGCCACCTATGTACAAGAATATAGCTACTATAATACTGCCCCCTATGTACAAGAATATAGCTACTATAATACTGCCCCCTATGTACAAGAATATAACTGCTATAATACTGCCTACTATATACAGGAATATAACTACTATAATACTGCCCCCTATGTACAGGAATATAGCTACTATAATACTGCCCCCTATGTACAAGAATGTAAATACTATAATACTGCCCCCTATGTACAAGAATATAACTACTATAGTACTGCCCTCTATGTACAAGATTATAACTACTATAATACTGCCCCCTATGTACAAGAATATAACTGCTATAATACTGCCTCCTATGTACAGGTATATACCTGCTATAATACTGCCCCCTATGTACAGGAATATCTACTATCATACTGCCCCCTATGTACAGGAATATAGCTACTATAATACTGCCCCCTATGTACAAGAATGTAAATACTATAATACTGCCCCCTATGTACAAGAATATAACTACTATAATACTGCCCTCTATGTACAAGAATATAACTACTATAATACTGCCCCCTATGTACAAGAATATAACTACTATAATACTGCCCCCTATGTACAGGAATATAAGTACTATAATACTGCCCCCTATGTACAAGAATATAACTACTATAATACTTCCCCCTATGTACAAGAATATAACTACTATAATACTGCCCCCTATGTACAGGAATATAACTACTATAATACTGCCCCCTATGTACAAGAATATAACTGCTATAATACTGACCCCTATGTATAAGAATATAACAACTATAATACTGCCCACTATGTACAAGAATATATCTACTATAATACTACCCCCATGTACAGGAATATAATTACTATAATACTGCCCCCAATGTACAGCAATACAGCTGCGATAATACTGCCCCCTATGTACAAGGATATAACTACTTTAATACTGCCCCCTATGTACAAGAATATATCTACTATAATACTGCCCCTATGTACAGGAATATAACTACTATAATACTGCCCCTATGTGCAAGAATATAACTAATATAATACTGCCCCCTATGTACAAGAATATAACTACTATAATACTGCCCCCTGTGTACAAGAATATAACTACTATAATACTTCCCCCCTTGTACAAGAATATAACTACTATAATACTGCTCCTATGTACACGAATATAACTACTATAATACTGCCCCTATATACAGGAATATAACTACTATAATACTGCCCCCTATGTACAATAATATAACTACTATAATACTGCCCCCTATGTACAAGAATATAACTACTATAATACTGCCCCCTATGTACAAGAATATAACTACTATATCACTGCCCCCTATGTACAAGAATATAACTACTATGTCACTGCCCCCTATGTACAGGAATATAACTACCATAATACTGCCCCCTATGTACAAGAATATAACTAGTATAATACTGCCCTCTATGTACAAGAATATAACTACTATAATACTGTCCCCTATGTACAAGAATATAACTACTATAATACTGTCCCCTATGTACAAGAATATAACTACTATAATACTGCCCCCTATGTACAAGAATATAACTAGTATAATACTGCCCTCCATGTACACGAATATAACTAGTATAATACTGCCCTCTATGTACAAGAATATAACTACTATAATACGCCCCCTATGTACAAGAATATAACTACTATAATACTTCCCCCTATGTACAGGAATATAAGTACTATAATACTGCCCCTATGTACAAGAATATAACTACTATAATACTGCCCCCTATGTACAAGAATATAACTACCATAATACTGCCCCTATGTACAAGAATATAACTACTATATCACTGCCCCCTATGTACAAGAATATAACTACTATAATACTACCGCCTATGTACAAGAATATAACTACTATAATACTGCCCCCTATGTACAAGAATATAACTACTATAATACTGCCCCCTATGTACAAGAATATAACTTGTATAATACTGCCCCCTATGTACAAGAATATAACTAGTATAATACTGCCCCCTATGTACAAGAATATAACTACTATAATACTGTCCCCTGTGTATAAGAATATAACTACTATAATACTGCCCCCTATGTACAAGAATATAGCTACTATAATACTGCCGCCTATGTACAAGAATGTAAATACTATAATACTGCCCCCTATGTACAAGAATATAACTACTATAATACTGCCCTCTATGTACAAGATTATAACTACTATAATACTGCCCCCTATGTACAAGAATATAACTGCTATAATACTGCCTCCTATGTACAGGAATATACCTGCTATAATACTGCCCCCTATATACAGGAATATAACTACTATAATACTGCCCCCTATGTACAGGAATATAGCTACTATAATACTGCCCCCTATGTACAAGAATGTAAATACTATAATACTGCCCCCTATGTACAAGAATATAACTACTATAATACTGCCCTCTATGTACAAGATTATAACTACTATAATACTGCCCCCTATGTACAAGAATATAACTGCTATAATACTGCCTCCTATGTACAGGAATATACCTGCTATAATACTGCCCCCTATGTACAGGAATATCTACTATAATACTGCCCCCTATGTACAGGAATATAGCTACTATAATACTGCCCCCTATGTACAAGAATGTAAATACTATAATACTGCCCCCTATGTACAAGAATATAACTACTATAATACTGCCCTCTATGTACAAGAATATAACTACTATAATACTGCCCCCTATGTACAAGAATATAACTACTATAATACTGCCCCCTATGTACAGGAATATAAGTACTATAATACTACCCCCTATGTACAAGAAAATAACTACTATAATACTGCCCCCTATGTACAAGAATATAACTACCATAATACTGCCCCTATGTACAAGAATATAACTACTATATCACTGCCCCCTATGTACAAGAATATAACTACTATAATACTACCGCCTATGTACAAGAATATAACTACTATAATACTGCCCCCTATTTACAAGAATATAACTACTATAATACTGCCCCCTATGTACAAGAATATAACTAGTATAATACTGCCCCCTATGTACAAGAATATAACTAGTATAATACTGCCCCCTATGTACAAGAATATAACTAGTATAATACTGCCCCCTGTGTACAAGAATATAACTACTATAATACTGTCCCCTGTGTATAAGAATATAACTACTATAATACTGCCCCCTATGTACAAGAATATAGCTACTATAATACTGCCCCCTATGTACAAGAATATAACTGCTATAATACTGCCTCCTATGTACAGGAATATACCTGCTATAATACTGCCCCCTATGTACAGGAATATAACTACTATAATACTGCCCCCTATGTACAGGAATATAACTACTATAATACTGCCCCCTATGTACAGTAATATAGCTACTATAATACTGCCCCCTATGTACAAGAATGTAAATACTATAATACTGCCCCCTATGTACAAGAATATAACTACTATAATACTGCCCTCTATGTACAAGATTATAACTACTATAATACTGCCCCCTATGTACAAGAATATAACTGCTATAATACTGCCTCCTATGTACAGGAATATACCTGCTATAATACTGCCCCCTATGTACAGGAATATCTACTATAATACTGCCCCCTATGTACAGGAATATAGCTACTATAATACTGCCCCCTATGTACAAGAATGTAAATACTATAATACTGCCCCCTATGTACAAGAATATAACTACTATAATACTGCCCTCTATGTACAAGAATATAATTACTATAATACTGCCCCCTATGTACAAGAATATAACTACTATAATACTTCCCCCTATGTACAGGAATATAAGTACTATAATACTGCCCCCTATGTACAAGAATATAACTACTATAATACTGCCCCCTATGTACAAGAATATAACTACCATAATACTGCCCCTATGTACAAGAATATAACTACTATATCACTGCCCCCTATGTACAAGAATATAACTACTATAATACTACCGCCTATGTACAAGAATATAACTACTATAATACTGCCCCCTATGTACAAGAATATAACTACTATAATACTGCCCTCTATGTACAAGATTATAACTACTATAATACTGCCCCCTATGTACAAGAATATAACTGCTATAATACTGCCTCCTATGTACAGGAATATACCTGCTATAATACTGCCCCCTATGTACAGGAATATCTACTATAATACTGCCCCCTATGTACAGGAATATAGCTACTATAATACTGCCCCCTATGTACAAGAATGTAAATACTATAATACTGCCCCCTATGTACAAGAATATAACTACTATAATACTGCCCTCTATGTACAAGAATATAATTACTATAATACTGCCCCCTATGTACAAGAATATAACTACTATAATACTGCCCCCTATGTACAAGAATATAACTACTATATTACTGCCCCCCTATGTACAGGAATATAACTACTATAATACTGCCCCCTATGTACAATAATATAACTACTATAATACTGCCCCCTATGTACAAGAATATAACTACTATAATACTGCCCCCTATGTACAAGAATATAACTACTATATCACTGCCCCCTATGTACAAGAATATAACTACTATGTCACTGCCCCCTATGTACAGGAATATAACTACCATAATACTGCCCCCTATGTACAAGAATATAACTAGTATAATACTGCCCTCTATGTACAAGAATATAACTACTATAATACTGTCCCCTATGTACAAGAATATAACTACTATAATACTGTCCCCTATGTACAAGAATATAACTACTATAATACTGCCCCCTATGTACAAGAATATAACTAGTATAATACTGCCCTCCATGTACACGAATATAACTAGTATAATACTGCCCTCTATGTACAAGAATATAGCTACTATAATACGCCCCCTATGTACAAGAATATAACTACTATAATACTTCCCCCTATGTACAGGAATATAAGTACTATAATACTGCCCCCTATGTACAAGAATATAACTACTATAATACTGCCCCCTATGTACAAGAATATAACTACCATAATACTGCCCCTATGTACAAGAATATAACTACTATATCACTGCCCCCTATGTACAAGAATATAACTACTATAATACTACCGCCTATGTACAAGAATATAACTACTATAATACTGCCCCCTATGTACAAGAATATAACTACTATAATACTGCCCCCTATGTACAAGAATATAACTTGTATAATACTGCCCCCTATGTACAAGAATATAACTAGTATAATACTGCCCCCTATGTACAAGAATATAACTACTATAATACTGTCCCCTGTGTATAAGAATATAGCTACTATAATACTGCCCCCTATGTACAAGAATATAACTGCTATAATACTGCCTCCTATGTACAGGAATATACCTGCTATAATACTGCCCCCTATATACAGGAATATAACTACTATAATACTGCCCTCTATGTACAGGAATATAATTACTATAATACTGTCCCCTATGTACAAGAATATAACTACTATAATACTACCCCCTATGTACAAGAATATAACTACTATAATACTGCCCCCTATGTACAAGAATATAACTACTATAATACTGCCCCCTATGTACAAGAATATAACTACTATAATACTGCCCCCTATGTACAAGAATATAACTACTATATTACTGCCCCCCTATGTACAGGAATATAACTACTATAATACTGCCCTCTATGTACAGGAATATAACTACTATAATACTGTCCCCTATGTACAAGAATATAACTACTATAATACTACCCCCTATGTACAAGAATATAACTACTATAATACTACCCCCTATGTACAAGAATATAACTACTATAATACTGCCCCCTATGTACAAGAATATAACTACTATAATACTGCCCCCTATGTACAGGAATATAACTACTATAATACTGCCCCCTATGTACAGGAATATAACTGCTATAATACTGGTCAAAGTCCATAGAAGCAGCACTCCAATCAATAAGTGCTTCTTATTCCAAAATGTGTAACAGGCAGAGGGGCTCATTTACTAAGGGTCCTGTGGCCGCGATTCCATCGGGTTTCCCGAATATTTCCGATTTGCGCCGCTTTTTGTTGAATTGCCACAGGTTTTAGCACACGCGATCAGATTGTGGCGCATCGGCGTCCACGCGACAGAAAACGGTTGTCGTGGCCGTCGGACAGCACTTATATGCAGCGGGAAGAAGAAGGTGAACTCAGGCGGACTTCGGCGAAGCAGCGACACCAGCTGGATATCGGGCGCACGACCGTAGTGAATGCCGGCAGACCCGAATCCTCGTCGGAGAACGCGTCGATGGATCGCGACTGGACCTTCTCCATGAAGGCTTTTTCAAGAAAAGTGAAGGTGAAACGTTTCTGCTTCTATGGACTTTGTTTAATTACTGAATACAGGGTAGTCTGTGGTTTAAAACCCAACTTCACAGGTATCCAGAGCATTTCCTATTAAATTCACATAGCGGAAAGAAAATTTTCTTCACAGAACAGAAATTGTCAAACAGTTCCAGTGATTTAGCTAAAACTGTAAAATTTCAGGATATTTTTTTAATAAAGAGGTTTAATAATATCTAAAACAAGCATTTTTAACATAAAAACCTGAATAATCAATTTTCTAACTGTACATTCTCTTCAATAAACAAATTCTGGTAGAGTCAAACAGTGACTTTACATGACCCCCCCCCCCCCACTTGCTATCCAATGTTGGAGTGGAAGGTTTTTCCTACAACGTGCAACAGTCCTGCAACATCTGCTCCATTATTTGTGTTATAACCTTTTGAATGGAAATTGTGAATGTAGATCTCCCCAGTCACTAGATGGTGGTGGATGTATGCCCCGATGAGGACATGACCGAAGCACTCCGGCTATACCGCGACAGTCTGTCCTTGCTGATGATTCCCTTGTTGGCCAGGATAGTCAGGAAACTTTGACGGAATTTGTATCCTATAAAAGCGTAAAGAATGGGGTTAATGCAGCTGTGGGTGAAGCCAATGACTTCAGTGATGTAGAGAGCGGTGTCCAGTTGTTCCCTTCGGGCACATGTTTGGTTGATATGACCTGTCCTCATGAGAGAGTCAACAATGCCAGTGATATTATAAGGTAGGAAACAGATCAAGAAGACAAAAAACACCGCAAGGATGACCTTCATGGCACGGAACTTCTGCCTGTTTTTTGTCTGACAAAGGGTCTTAATGACGGAGCCGTAACAGAAAATCATGACCAGCAAAGGCAAGAAGAAGCCAATTACATTGCGTCCAATCCTGATGCGTATAATCCAGTTCTCTGTATCGTCTCCTAAGTCTTCGTGGCAAAGCCTTACCCTTGAGGGTGTCACGATTATGTTTCTAAACCAAATAGTCGGAATAGAAAGGATAAATGAGATGGTCCAGACGGCAGCGGTGATGAACTTCACCCAATGCTTCTTTTCTGTAAAAAGTTCTGTGGCCCAGACAATTGCCATGTAGCGGTCTACACTTATACAAGCCAACAAGAAGATCCCACTGTGGAAGTTGACTTCTTGCAGTATGGAGACCACTTTGCACATGCCAATGCCGAACAACCAATCGCTGACTCTGTAGGCGGCCCAGAAGGGTAATGTTATGGAGAAAAGGAGGTCGGCAAAAGCCAGATTCAGCAGGTAAATATCCGTGGATGACCTCTTCTGCTTGTTGTAGTAGAGAACGACTATCACGAGGCTGTTACCGACTACATTGAGTAAAAAAACAATGCTGTAAATCACAGAGACAGCGTATTTGTTGGTTGATACTGAATCTCGGCATGGGGAGGCGTCGTCAGATGGACTGTAGGTGTTGGCATCCGTAAAAAGTTCTGAAAAATCATCCAGGTCCACGTTTATGCTCATGGCTGATTCTGATGGAGAAGAGAGTAAAAAATTAATAGACATCAAACCATTAACGAATGTCTTTAATTTCTAAGGATCTTGAAACAGGACCTTTCGGATGAAAAAGATCAAGGGGCAACAAAATGGGCCAAAATTACTACCTAAATATGTGGAGTCCCCAATGGGATAATGGAGCAGCTGGTCAGGAACCAGCCTAAAACTTTCCAAAATCTTTGTCTGGCCACAGCAATGACATGATGTTAACTTCTGCTTTGCAGTCAACAACAGTTTTTGTAGACATAAAGGAGAAGTTTGGGGAAGGAGCTTCTCCCCCTATGCTACAATGCTGTAGGTTATCGTGATGGATCAATGATTGTAGGTCCTGACTAATAATCCCCCTAAACTCAGTCTCCTTGATTGTTAAAAAAAAGGTATGAGTAAAAAAGTGCATCCGTTTTTAAACACTGCACGTGGTTGTCTGTTTTTAATTGCGCAAATTCGGAAAACCGGACAAAAACGCATGCGTTATCTACGATCTGCAACTAAAAACGGCCCAAAAGCGCCATGTGTGACATCTCCCTTCAGAAGTAACCAAAATTATCAGACACCACAATTCCATTTTGTTCCGGGCCAAAACGTGATAGTATTCAGACAAATCCACCATTAAATTGGGTTTTTCTAGATGGGAAGGATGCAATTGCTTGAGTTCTGCCGCCCACTATCCATAAAATTGGAAAAAGTTTTCCATATTTGAGGAGCATGCGGGTCAAAAATCCCTTACGACATTGGTGGTATACTCTGTCAGTGATGTTGTGACCTTCGCTAAACATGGTGGACAAACTATTGGTGGTGCTAAGGAAAGAATTGGGCCCAGTCACTGCTGTTTCCTTTTAGTCAATAGAAACCTATGAGCCTACATAAAGCTGAACATGTGCTGTGGTTTACTAGTGATCATTGGTGGTGGTCTCCATGCTAGGACCACCACAACAAGAAATTAAAGTATCTGGAGCCTTCTGCATTGTGTCCTCCTATAACTCCTCCTGGAAATGTAGGTACAGGCTGGCACTGGTGCTACCATCCCTCCTGTCTATTGTCTCTACAAGGTTACACTTAAGGTGTTGTCACACATGGCGTTTTTTGGGCCGTTTTTAGTTTCGTAAAAAACGCATGCGTTAACAAACGCATCTGCTTTTAAAAAACGCATGCGTTTCTTAAAAACGCATGTGTTTTTGTCCGGTTTTTGGAATTTGCGCAATTAAAAACTGACAAAAACGCATGCACTAACTAATAACGGCCCAAAAACGGCTAAAAACGCCATGTGTGACATCACCCTTACAGGTCTCCAGGAAGCAGATATCTAGGCTCCTGTATTCACCAAGGGACTGGATTAGTTGCCTATATAAACACAACGTAAAAATAATCATCAGTTTCATAAAAAAAAGTCATGTGGTCCTGCTGAAATTGGGGCGCCAACTGACATCCCCACCTATCAGCAACGGCCGGAACTACAACGTATCTAGATATTAGGAGCAGCTAATATAAGATCATTGGTTGATGGCCCATGCTGATAAGTAACTGATGATCTATTCCAAGCAGAGATCATCACTGAACCAATGTGACGTGCAAGCAGTAAGGGTGCTGGCACACGTGGCGTTTCGAATGCGTTTTTGGTCCGTTTTTAAGTCTGTTAAAAACTAAATGCGTTTTTTAACGGACTGCTTAAAATTAAAAATGTAAGGTTAAAATTTTTTTATTTAAATTTAAAAATACAATCAATTTACATAAGATATGCATAAAAGTATCACAGCTCTCACAGCTTCAACGCATTTTGAACAGTTTTATTTCAAGAAATAAATGCGTAATGCGTAATAATTACGACCTGTGATACTTTTATACAAATTTTATGTGAATAAATTGGATTTGGAATTATTGCTTGGACCTGGTTGTAAGGTTATTGCAGCGCTGAGACATTGGCGGGATTTGGTGCTACATCAAGCACTGATAAGCTACAGCCCAGAGGTATTGAGGTAAGCAGATTTGAGGGGGGGGGGGGCGGGGTACTCACACCTCATATTGGGGATTTAGGCCCCTCCTGTGTTCCTGTTTTGTTTCTCTTCTTAGTGTCATGTGTTGTCCCTGGAGACAAATATTGATGTACATGCCAAGAATTTAGCTTCTCCAAGTTGACGATACAACACGATACAATATAACTTTCTTTGCAGAGAAGGAGGGGGTGTCTTCGTATTTTTGTGCTTATTGTACTTTGTATTAAGCTGCTCTACAGCCCCTCCCCTCTGCTCTGGGTGACTACTATAGTATCCACCCAGGGGCCTTCTGAAGCATTTATTTAGAGCAAAGAGGAGGAACTATAGAGTGTAAGGACAGTGCAAGGCAATGCAAGGACAGTAATAATAATCCTGGAATATAAATCCAGTCCTGTTGCTACTAATAACATATCCAAAGGTCTGATTATGCATCTCTTCAGGGACAATACATATCACTGGCTGCAAAGAGCACAGAGCTCAGCAGTGTGAGGGCATGCCTGCAGTGCGCTGCTTGCAAAGAGCACAGAGCTCAGCAGTGTGAGGGCATGCCTGCAGTGCACTGGCTGCAAAGAGCACAGAGCTCAGCAGTGTGAGGGCATGCCTCCAGTGTGCTGCCTGCAAAGAGCACAGAGCTCAGCAGTGTGAGGGCATGCCTCCAGTGCGCTTCTTGCAAAGAGCACAGAGCTCAGCAGTGTGAGGGCAAGCCTGCAGTGCACTGGCTGCAAAGAGCACAGAGCTCAGCAGTGTGAGGGCATGCCTCCAGTGTGCTGCCTGCAAAGAGCACAGAGCTCAGCAGTGTGAGGGCATGCCTCCAGTGCGCTTCTTGCAAAGAGCACAGAGCTCAGCAGTGTGAGGGCAAGCCTGCAGTGCACTGGCTGCAAAGAGCACAGAGCTCAGCAGTGTGAGGGCATGCCTCCAGTGTGCTGGCTGCAAAGAGCATAGAGCTTAGCAGTGTAAGGGCATGCCTCCAATGCGCTGCTTGCAAAGAGCACAGAGCTCAGCAGTGTGAGGGCATGCCTGCAGTGCACTGGCTGCAAAGAGCACAGAGCTCAGCAGTGTGAGGGCATGCCTCCAGTGTGCTGGCTGCAAAGAGCACAGAGCTCAGCAGTGTGAGGGCATGCCTCCAGTGTGCTGGCTGCAAAGAGCACAGAGCTCAGCAGTCAGAGGGCATGCCTCCAGTGTGCTGGCTGCAAAGAGCACAGAGCTCAGCAGTGTGAGGGCATGCCTCCAGTGTGCTGGCTGCAAAGAGCACAGAGCTCAGCAGTCTGAGGGCATGCCTCCAGTGTGCTGGCTGCAAAGAGCACAGAGCTCAGCAGTGTGAGGGCAAGCCTCCAGTGCGCTGCCTGCAAAGAGCACAGAGCTCAGCAATGTGAGGGTTTGCCTCCAGTGCAAGTGGAGAAGCTAAAATCTTGAATTATAAACTCATATTTCACAGTCCAGTTTCTACTAATAAACTTCTCTCCAGGGGCCATACCTATCACTGGCTGAAGAGAGCACAGATCACAGCAGTGTGAGGACATACATTCTGTACAATCTATAAATTCATCAATTACAGTCCTGCAGCTTCTAACAACCTACACAAAGGTCCGATTACACATCTCTCCAGGAACAATACCTAAGACTGTCTGCAGTGTATATGGTCACACCTCCTGACAAGTTCCCTTTTGAACATAAGCCTTTTACACCCTATATATGTTGCTTTTGTAACTGCTACCTGGCATTGAGATCCTTTGCTTAGCTTTATGAATGGTGACATTCTGTGTCTATTTTTTATTACTTCTATTGATAGCAAAAAGCATCATAACCTTACAAATATTATGCACATTATCAGCCAGGAATAAGGTTTTCTGCCTTCATTCAGGCTCTAAGGAGTTAATATGTTTTGAAGGGGAGATGCAAGGACCTGTTACCACACAGATACAGGCATTGCACAAAGCGCACGGATTCCTGACACCTGTGACGAAACACGCTGTTGCAACATATAAGGGGTTAATTTCCTAGGAGGTGTTAGTGTCCAGCTCGCTTTGCGGTTGTTGTTTTTCTTATTTATCGAAACTAAATGTTGACACAAATCATTGCAATTAAATTGAGGGAAATACAGAAAAAAAAATCACTCTCTAAAATGTGATTTATTTGGGTCTACACTACACACATTCTAACAACAGAAATATGTTGTATTTTTTGGACCGGATTGTAAGGTGCACCATCAATAAATGCCTGCTAAAACGTCAGGTTCCTATATAAGGCGCACCTGATTATAAAGCGTACCTGATTATAAGGTGCATCTGATTATAAGGATGAATGACCGGCAGGTGGCAGACCTGTGCACGGTTCAAGTACGGTTCATATATAAGGTGCACTGGAATATAAGGCGCACCTTTGATTTCTTCGAAAATCAAATGTTTTTTGTGCGCCTTATAGTCTGAAAAATAGGGTATGTGTATTCAGCTCCTGTGCAGAAGAATGTGTCACCATGGCTACAGACTTCAGACAGTCAGTGCAGTCTGATCCTGTCAGTCTGGAGGGAGATGGAGGAATATCAGAGGGCTGGATGGGACTACACAGGATTTATTTGTAGTCTGTAACCATGGAGACACATATGTCTGCACACAGAAGTAATTGGATCACCGGTGCCCCATTTATATAAAGATCTGACCCCCTTTTTTACTGACTTCTGGGGGTCCCTTCCATCAGACTCCACAATGTCCATGCCCTATGCCAGTGATGGCGAACCTTTTAGAGACCGAGTGCCCAAACTACAACCAAAATCCACTTATTTACCGTGAAGTGCCAACATGGCATTTAAGCTGTAACTTATGTGTTCTAAGTGTTCTTCCACATCTTTCAATTGTATCGGCCGCCTAATGCCACTAATACAGTTGAAAGAAAGAGGGCAAATAGCTTCTCTCCAGGGTCTCTCTGTACAGGAAGAATGGTGGGTCTAGCAGGATGACCCCCAAAGATAATGCAGTTCTGTCATCACCTTCTCACTTTTCCTGCAGTTCCTAACAGCCGATGAAGTGTAGCTTTAAAATAGCGCTGAGAGCAGCATCTCATAAGTTGCCTGGGACTGCTGAAAGATTTGGTGGATTTGGTCGTGTTTGGTGTACTCTGTCCTGCAGTGATGGCCTGAGTGCCCACAGAAAGGGCTCTAAGTGCCACCTCTGGCACCCGTGCCATAGGTTCGCCACCACTGCCCTATGCTGTGTACAGAGTATAAGTGTCCATAGTGGAAAATGCCCTTTAAGTTCTGGGATTCTGAGCAGTGTCCCCCTGGTCCAGGGCAGTCCTGCTTGAGGTGCTCTGTGCTGCTCATATGAGAACTGTAGCTCCTTGTGCAATATTCTGCCGTCATGGAGCAAGGTCCTCTTCTCTATTACAGACTTTGTTTATGACTCTTAGATCCCAGTTTCTAGAAATCCCCTCTGGTTGTAAGTCATGAGCTGGATGGGGGTCAGGAGGAGGGTAAAGGACCCCCACAACCATCTATAAAATTCTGCAAAGAGATGCCCTATGTCTGAAAGCTCAGATGCAACGGTGCTGGAAAGATGAAGAGGCCGCGGATCATCAAACGCCCAGTGACCGGCTAGTCCCGGGGAGCGAGGGGGACCGGCTCATAGGGATCTCTAAGCCTCTGAGTTACTCCAGCGCTCCACCATCTTGAATGCAAGGTCATCCTATAGAAACTCCCAGTACAAACTAACCTCCTATCCCTATGACTTGTAAAGCGAGGGACTCTGGGAAGCGAGGGACTCTGCGGTGCTTGTTATATGACATAACCGCATTGCAAGTGAAGGGGTTTGTGGGTTATTAATAACTTGCATCACTGAGACCCCTCTATGTGGCCATGTTGAGTCCAAAAGATACTGGAAGTACATTTTCCGTATTTACCAGACTATAATGTGGGAGGTCCTGTACTTACAGCAGCATAGTCCTCTGTAGTCCTCTGTGGTCCTCTATAGTCCTCTATTATCATCGCTTTCCTCTGCGCTGCTGGGAGTCATTGCCTCTTTATAGGACCATGGTCCGGTAATGGAACCATAATTACTATACAGGACTGTATGCTATAGTTACCAGACTTGGTTCTGTTTGTGGGCCTGTACTCACAGCAGCATAGTCATCTATTATCATCTATAGTCATCCATAGTCCTCTCTGGGTCATCTTTAGTCATCTATAACCATGTATAGTTCTCTATAATCTTTATGGTTCTCTACAGTCCTCTATGATCATCTACATCTATGCTGCTAGGAGTCACTGCCTCTTTCCAGGACTTCAGTCCAGTACAGGAACCATGATAACAATATAGGACAGTAATTCCGTGCAGAGATATTATAGATAACAGTTCAGCTGTGAGAACAGATCCTACACAGGGAAACATGGCTGATATCTGCATCACATAGACTGAGCATGGACATCAAAGGTGATAGCACACATGGCGTTTTGAACTTGTTTTTGGCCCATTTTTAAGCGGTCCGTCAAAAACCGCATGTTTTTTGAAAACGCATCAGTTTTTGACATGTTTGACCAATTATCTTAATTCAAACTGATCAAAAACGGATGTGTTTTTTGATGAACTGCTTATAAACGGGCCAAAAATGTGTCGTGTGCCATCACCCTAACGCTCGTCTAATTGGCATGTCCGCTCATAGCTCTGTGCCACCCATGTAGGGTCCCCTGTGTCTTCCAACCATGCCCCTTCCTTACATTACATTACAATATATTTGGGAGAATCCTCCCCTTGAGTAAAGTGCTGTCCTACATCCATGATGGGGACTAACTGTATGTGGTGGGATGTCCCCTTTAAAATCCAGAAACTGAGAAAGTAGCAGCACCTTTGTTGTGGTCTCAAGAAATTATCATATTGTCTGATAAAGCAAAATGTGTATAAAAATATATCACAAAAATCGACCCCCAGGTCTGTCTAACCCCCGTCTATATAATATACATAATATTCATGTACCTGATGCTTCATCAACCTCCGGAGGCTGCTGGTTCAGCACAGGGTTCAGCCAAGAAATGACTAATGAGGAACTGGCTTCATTGTCTTCTTCTTGAGGGGGGAGTGGAAGTCAGAAACTTCCCAAATTGATCAGAGTACCATCTCCAGGAAGATTATCTCCCCTCCTGGGATGGGGAAATCCTCAGAGGGTCCTGGGGGCTTATCACGTCACGTCCAGGAGGAGCCTTGTGTAACTATCACATGTAGGAGTATCATAGGTGCTCGCAGGAGGATGGGGCCATTCACTTGGGTTTCCTGTAAATTGCCCAATGCAGACCTATGGTAAAGCCGTAAATATGTGTCTTCACCCCTGCAGTATCTGCTCCTGGGAAAGCTGGGTGACATCACTATGGCCGGCATTAGCACAATGCAGAATCCTCACAGTGATACATTTCTTGCTACATCAATGGAATTGTTACTTATTTATCAAAACAACCAAAAGTGGCAAAAGTCAGCAACATTCATCGAGATTCTGTCAGCTCGGGACGTGTCCATGTAGGTGAAGTGTCCAGCATCATAATCCGGTCTTTCCAGGGAAAATCTGCCACCTAAATGCATAAAAACCTTTGTTTCTGTCAATATGCAAATGAGCATTTAAGTGCTTAAGGGGTGTGGCCACAAAATTACTGCAATCTCTGTCCTGCATTTTACATCGCAAACATTGGAAGGTATGAGATAAACCCTTAACTACCCTACCTCGCCTCAGGGGGTGCCCAATTCCTACACTACTCTTAGGTGATTCATTCACAACTACAATGTTCCTATTTTTTTAACCCCTTTCACACCAATGGATTTTTTTTAATCCCCACCTTCAAAAACCCATAACTTTTTATTTTTCGATGTAGGGAGCTGCATGAGGGTTTGTTTTTTGCGGAACACATTGGGGCACATTTACTTACCCATCCCGTCATGATCCCCGAGGTGCGTTGTATGAGGATTCGGAGCCCCCGCGATTCAGTAAGATTGTGCGTATAATTTCCTGCATGTGTCGCTTCCCTGCTCAGAGTTCACCTTCTTCTTCCTGGTGAATGTAAGTGCTTGGGCTTTGCAACACAATTTTAAATCCTGCGCTCAGTCCGAATCAGTCCGGTTGCCCAACGGCAACACCCCCCCGATTTGTGTCGCATGAAAGTCAGCGCGATTGCGGCAAAATCTGATCGCGTGCGCCAAAAACCCCAGTTAAAGGCAGCGCAAAACGGAAGAAATTGAAGGAAAAAAGTTTTCTTGTGGACTTTTTTTTGACACTCCTAATTGGTGCAATAATTGTGGGTTATGACATTTTTGATAGGTTTTCTTAGGTTTCAATACATTTCATTCAAAAAGTGATGCTGGTCAAGCGCAATGTATTTAAAATTCTTATACTTTCTCATGAAGCGACACAATCAGTAGCGCAAAAGTCCGAATCAGGCACAAACAGGCACAAAATTTTTTCAAGCAATAGTCTATGAATAGTCCGTCCACCCGGAATCAGCAGATAAGTCTAAGGCCCCTTCCACACTAGCGAGTGTGATGCGATGAACTCGCATCACACTCGCAACGCAAGCTGCCGGGAACGCACGGCCCGAACGCTGCACCGCGGGAGTGAACTCAGCATGTCAGTTCACTCCCGCGGTGCAGCGTTCGGGCCGTGCGTTCCCGGCAGCTTGCGTTGCGAGTGTGATGCGAGTTCATCGCATCACACTCGCTAGTGTGGAAGGGGCCTAAGGATACTGAGCAATTGATGCTTGACAAAGGGACAGTCCCCGTAACACTGCACCTCCTGCTGTATATTGTCAGTATAACGCTGTTTATACATTTTAAAAATTAAAACCTTTTGTAGATAGGGACACAGCAATAACATGTTTATACAGGCGGTCCCCTACTTAAGAACACCCAACTTACAGACGACCCCTAGTTTCAAACGGACCTCTGGATATTGGTAATTTATTGTACCTAGGCTACAATAATCAGCTGTAACAGTTATCACAGGTGGCTGTAATGAAGCTTTATTGTTAATCCTGGTTCTTATGACAACCCAACATTTTTCTGGGGTTACATTGATAAAGTATCCATTCCGACTTGCATACAAATTCAACTTAAAAACTTTATATTTATTTATTTTTACTGATTTATTTTTATTTGTGATCTATAGAAGCTGATTTGTCTTTTAGGTTTTTTTTAATTTTTCTTTTACTTGAACTCTAGGGAGTCTGATGACTTATACAATATACTACAATACTACAGTTTTCTATATAATCAGAGGATCTACTAACAGAAGGTTTTTTCAGAGACCCTTCAGTTCCCTCGGTGAGGCTCCTACACGGTGCCCTCCAAGAACATCACAGGGTTATCAGCCGTTTCCAAAATGGCAGAAGCCACTTAATTGGTGCCATTGGGGCAGATTTACTTACCCGGTCCATTCGCAATTCAGCGGTGCGTTCTCTGCGGACGGCCGGGATTTATTAAGGTAGTTCCTCCGCCGTCCACCAGGTGGCGTTGCTGCGCTGAAGAGCATCGGAACGCCCTGGAATACACCGAGCCGGGCCGAGTGAAGGTAAGTGCAATTTTCGCAACACATTTTTTAAAAAAAATGCGCCGGTTTTTCCGAATCCGTTGCGTTTTCGTTCGGCCACGCCCCCCTATTTCCGTCGCGTGCATGCCGGCGCCGATGTGCCACAATCCGATCGCGTGTGCCAAAATACCGGGACAATTCAGGGGAAATCGGCGCAAATGAGAAAAATTAGGGTAACACGTCGGGAAAACGCAAATAGGGCCCTTAGTAAATGACCCCCATTGTGTTTGATGGTGGCTCTTAAGGTCACTCCCTGGTGTTAGCTGCATAATGCCTGTGAGCCCACTACATATATCGTTAACAGGCAATTAGGGCATTAACATTGGGAATATTAAGCTACCTGAAGAACAAACCATTTATTATTGAATGTTTGCCTTAAGTTCTGGGTCAAGAATTATTTTAAATACAAAAATGATTTCTTTTTACATAAATGAGGCACCGCCATAGGTTCCAGACTTGTGCCGAGTTTCGCAAACCTCCATGTTGGACGGTGGTTGGACTATAGGAGGGGCATCTATGGACCTGTGGAAACGGCATGTACAGAATGCAAAACATGTGCTGATTGTTTGGCAGCGATCACATGTTCTGATTAGATTACATATAGAAAAGCGATTGTGAGCAGCACCACGTGTTTTTCATTGTTTACCAGCAAAATATGTTGTTCTTTTAGTTGCAGGCGCATGGAGCTCAGCTTAGCCCCTTTCTGTTCCAAGTCATATATATTTTCTTCCCTGCAGGTCCATGTCAGCTATAGGCAGTTAACATGCCATGTGTGACCCCACGTCTATAAAAGTACTAAGCAGCAAAATGGTTTGTGGGACAAATTGGACAAGTCAATTTAGCAGCTGGATGGGGTAAATACCGCCTATAGGTAGCGCAGCAGATCCGTATCCATATTGTCCCACCCTCATGGACTTGGGGTCTGCCCTGCAAAGGTTTGGTTAGACTTGAGCTTAATGGTAAAGTAATAGCGTCCCGGCCCAATGTGAGGGGGATCTACAAAGATAAGGGTAGTAGCAGGTAGTAGCTGACTACAGAAAGGGGGCGCTATAATCCATGGATAACAGACAAGGGGCATTAAAAGTAAGGGATAGCAGTAAATGAGGCTTTATTACTGGGGTCTATTAGGGGGCTTCAGTAAAAGGGACATCAGGAGGATATTAGGGAGTACATTATAGGGATAAATAAAGAAAGGGTGTTATAACCGAGGGGGCTTCTTGACAATGGCATTATTACTCACTCTCATTAATGGGTTTTATATCTGGGGTCCACAGTAGGACAACATTCCTCCCAACTTATGGAATGGTGAAAGAGTGCACAGCCAACACCCTTAACCCCACACCCTAGTTTACAAACAACACTCTAGCCCCCTCCTTATAATTCCCAATAACTTCTTCTACCCCTCTTATAATGCCCCCCCCCCAGATGCCCATTTATGATGCCCAACTGTGTCTCAGCAGCATCACTTACAGCACTTATTTGGGATCGTCCCGCTGAATCGGGGACAGTTGGGAAGTATCTTATGTAAATGTATCTATGTAAAGGGTGTGACTTCGGACATGTGGGGTACACCTGACTGTTTAAGGACGGTACCCCTAGAAGGGGGGCTGACGTTATTAGATGCAAAGAGGTAAAAGTTTGGGTACTATTGCACTTTAAAAGGGTTGGTGATCTGTGCCTTTAAGATGTGTTCTCACTCCTCCTCTGTTGCTTACCTCATAATGTCCTCCCCTCCTACAGGACCAGAGGGTATATATATGACTTATCACTCAAGGATAACTCCCTCTTTTAGGTGACACTAAAGCTGTCCCTCCCTCCCTATGTTACTAAGATGTTATGTAATTTTTTAATTAATTTCAAGTCAAAGCAGGCTTAATGGTGGAATATTTGAGATGGTGGTTGCTCGGTTGACCGACTTGTCAGCTGGGAGTCCAGCCTCCATACAGCTTCCAGAGCTCAAAAATGTGTGACTTTCTTCCAAGTGCCTGATTTTGGATATTATGGGTTAATCTATAAAATAAATAAAGCTGTGACCTAATTTTCCACCCAGCAAGAAGTGTCTGTCATATTTTGGAAGTTAGTTTACTGTTATTTGTGTTCTGGGTAATCAATTAAAGTGTCCTTATAGGTGGTTTACATAAGGTGTTTTGTCTGAATGTGCTACAGACTCCATCACTTCTGTCCCTCTGTGTTCCTGTAATCCTATGACCGCTCTATCCACCCCTGACAGTCCCAGAGACATGTGAAGTCGGCCCCAGAGTCATACACAAACTCACGAATGATATTCCATAGAATTTAAAACTGATCACAATTACAGCAACTTACCACCAGAGGGAGCACAAACATCAAGCTTCATTATGTACGGTAAGTATACACAAGCCCACTATCCCCTAGAAAAGTGGCCACAACACTCTTAAGATAAGGGGGATTTTACTAGATTTCTGCCATCTCTAACCTTGTCTAAGAGTTATGGCTACTTACTGTTTGTGAAATAACTACTTATTATATGCTGGATGTGACACTAATATGACCATGATAGATTTATTGTGGACTTGCCTAACAAATGTGACTAAACCATGACTTAACCAGTTCTGCACAAACAGATGATTAATTAGGTGCCCACGTATCTTAGCTTTGTCCGCCTAATTTTTGCATTTGGCTTTTCTGCTGTCAGATGTTTCTTAGTGCTTTTTCCTTACTGATACATTGTGGCGTTTGAGAAGTTTATCTTGTTTTAGAACAAAAGTAGCAAAAAGTCTACAAAAACACAGACAGCTCCAAGCTATTTTCCATGCCTGGTAGGGGGCAGCTATGATTGTGTGCCAAAATGTGACTATTTTGTTGCAACTTTTTCAAAAATATGCACCTTTCACTGGAAAGTGGCAAAAGAGAAAGAAAAAACCAAGCTATAAAGTAGAAACATGTGCCCCATTCCCCCCCCCCCCAAAAAAAAAGTATCTTAAAGTTTTTCCAATACAAGATAAACATGTGCCCCATCAATAATGATACTTAACAGAATGATATAAGTTTAATGGCAAATCCAACATTTTGTTTTTCACAAATCAATAGCTCTTGGAATTTAGAATAGCTTCTTCGATATCCTCCCCAGTTTAGCCTAGTCCTGAAGTAGATGCTCCTCCTATCTGAGATTATAAACCCTGTGAGACTGTCTTGTAAACATATCTATGGATTCAAAGGTAAGAGGGACTGTTGTTCCCTGCTCACAGAGGAGGAGGAAGGGGGAGGTCATGTGACTGTGCTCTCTGTGTAGCAAAGAGGTGTAGCAGAGCTGAGTGTGTTCAATGCTGTGGATGCAGAAGTCTCCTATACAGAATAGTGAGGTACAAGAGCTCCCATTCCTTATCAGTCCCGCCATCCCAGGCTGTGACTCTACAGAACTTTCTGGGGCTTATTTACTAAGGGTCCGCGAATCGCATTTCCGTCGGGTTTTCCAACTTGTGGGAGATTGCGCTGCCGGGAGAAGTATTTAGAAGCGCATTGTGTCGCATGCGACACAAATCGGTGGGGTGTTGTCGGACAATCTGACGGATTCGGACAAACCGTGGGATTAACTTTAAATTTGTGTCGCAAGATCAAGCACTTACAAGCAGCAGGAAGAAGAAGGTGAACTCCGGTGGACCTGAGCGGGGAAGCGACGGATGCAGAAAATCAGGCGGCGTTGTTCATTCTCGTTAGACACTCCGGATCGGGGGACGGGCAGGACCGGGTAAGTAAATGTGCCCCTCTGTGTCTCTTTTCACATCGTATAGCACCCCCTTCCCAATTTTGTACTTGCCACTTTGTGTACAGTGCAGAGAAGTTCACACAGCAGAGACTATACACTTAATGTATGTTACACTGCTGGTTCCTACTACTTATTTCCTCCATGGGATGAAAACTACCAGGCTAATCTCCCTGTAGATCCTGTATGTATACTGTACAGTCTTTGCTGGATTTAGTAGTAGTAATCTCAATGGATTTGCTACTCAATTACAGACTAAGAGTATACAAGGTATCCTGGGAAGTGAGGGAAACCTCATTTATACTCAGCTTCACTGCAGCTGAAGAAAATTTTTGAATGTCTTCAGAACAGAAAATGTCATGACTCAGTAAAAAGAAGGGCACATGACACAATATTGGCATCATTCTGTTAGTTTTTAAAGGGGGGATTAAAAAGTATGATTTGGTCAAAATCATTATGTCACAGGTGTCCTTGCGATCCTGGTAACGGATCGCGGGCACACCCGCGCTCCTCTCTGTGCCGATGTCTCTGCCCCATCCCCAGACTTACCTATCCTGGCTCCTGGTCGCCCGCATGCAGGCCGCACGTCTCCTGCCTTCCAGGCCACGCGCCCCCGCTCCTAGGGAGCGCACGCAATGACTCTTCAGAAAAGGCCAGCGTCCTTTTTATTGGCGATGGTCACTTCCGGGTTTCCTATATAACCCGGCGGTCTCCTTCACCCCCTGCCGGATCTTCAAGTCTTACCAACTGAAGTGAAAGCCTCCTGTGTGTATCCCAAGGTCCCCTTCCTGTGGTCGTGTCCAGTCGTCCGTATCCTGTGGTCCGTGTCCGTATCCTGTGGTTCGTGTCTGGTGGTCCGTGTCCAGTAGTCCGTATCCAGAACCCCCCAATACACGAGCCAACTGCCGAAGGAACCCCCCCAACACATGAGCCAGCTGCTGCAGAACCCCCCAATACACAAGCCAACTGCCGAAGGAACCCCCCAACACATAAGCCAGCTGCTGCAGAACCCCCCAATACACAAGCCAACTGCCGAAGGAACCCCCCAACACATGAGCCAGCTGCCGCAGAACCCCCCAATACATAAGCCAGCTGCTGCAGAACCTCCCTTTTAACACTTATAGACAGAATAATGTCACCTAAAATGGCTGTTACTGCTTAGACTGCTTTATTACTGACTGCATCACATTTATTACTGACTGCTCCACATTTATTCCTGACCGCGCCACATTTATTACTGACCGCGCCACATGTATTACTGACCGCGCCACATGTATTACTGACTGCGTCACATTTATTACTGACTACATCACATTTATTACTGACTGCGTCACATTTATTACTGACTGCGTCACATTTATTACTGACTGCATCACATTTATTACTGACTGCATCACATTTATTACTGACTGCGTCACATTTATTACTGACCGCTACACATTTATTACTGACTGCTACACATTTATTACTGACCGCATCACATTTATTACTGACTGCACCACATTTATTACTGACTGCTCCACAATTATTACTGACTGCTCCACATTTATTACTGACTGCATCACATTTATTACTGACTGCTCCACATTTATTACTGACTGCTCCACATTTATTACTGACTGCATCACATTTATTACTGACTGCTCCACATTTATTACTTACTGCTCCACATTTATTACTGACTGCTCCACATTTATTACTGACTGCATCACATTTATTACTGACTGCACCACATTTATTACTGACTGCATCACATTTATTACTGACTACATCACATTTATTACTGACTGCGTCACATTTATTACTGACTGCGTCACATTTATTACTGACTGCATCACATTTATTACTGACTGCGTCACATTTATTACTGACCGCTACACATTTATTACTGACTGCTCCACATTTATTCCTGACCGCGCCACATTTATTACTGACCGCGCCACATGTATTACTGACCGCGCCACATGTATTACTGACTGCATCACATTTATTACTGACTACATCACATTTATTACTGACTGCGTCACATTTATTACTGACTGCGTCACATTTATTACTGACTGCATCACATTTATTACTGACTGCATCACATTTATTACTGACTGCGTCACATTTATTACTGACCGCTACACATTTATTACTGACCGCATCACATTTATTACTGACTGCACCACATTTATTACTGACTGCTCCACAATTATTACTGACTGCTCCACATTTATTACTGACTGTGTCACATTTATTACTGACTGCATCACATTTATTACTGACTGCTCCACATTTATTACTGACTGTATCACATTTATTACTGACTGCATCACATTTATTACTGACTGCATCACATTTATTACTGACTGCATCACATTTATTACTGACTGCTCCACATTTATTACTGACTGTACCACATTTATTACTGACTGCTCCACATTTATTACTGACTGCACCATATTTATTACTGACTGCGTCACATTTATTACTGACTGCTCCACATTTATTACTGACTGCATCACATTTATTACTGACTGCTCCACATTTATTACTTACTGCTCCACATTTATTACTGACTGCTCCACATTTATTACTGACTGCATCACATTTATTACTGACTGCACCACATTTATTACTGACTGCATCACATTTATTACTGACCGCATCACATTTATTACTGACCGCATCACATTTATTACTGACTGCATCACATTTATTACTGACTGCATCACATTTATTACTGACTGCTACACATTTATTACTGACTGCATCACATTTATTACTGACTGTGTCACATTTATTACTGACTGCACCACATTTATTACTGACTGCATCACATTTATTACTGACTGCATCACATTTATTACTGACTGCTCCACATTTATTACTGACTGCATCACATTTATTACTGACTACATCACATTTATTACTGACTGCATCACATTTATTACTGACTGCATCACATTTATTACTGACTGCTCCACATTTATTACTGACTGCATCACATTTATTACTGACTGCCCCACATTTATTACTGACTGCATCACATTTATTACTGACTGCCCCACATTTATTACTGACTACATCACATTTATTACTGACTACATCACATTTATTACTGACTACATCACATTTATTACTGACCACTCTACATTTGTTACTGACTGCACCACATTTATTACTGACTGCACCACTGACTGCACGGATGCGTTTTTTAACGCATGCGTTTTTAACGATCTGAAAACGCACTAAGTAAAAACGGCCCAAAAACGCCATGTGTGTCTTCACCCTAAGGGGTTAAGGCAGAGGAGTGTGAGGAGGCACTGGGGATAGGGAGCATTTAGCTCTGGCCATTCCCAGCTGCTATGGAGGAGGCTGCTGCTTCTCTTCAGGTGCCCACATCTCTCTCAAGTTGAATTTCCCGCGCTGCTGACATGCCGAGCAGGGATTGGCTGTAGGCTGGCTCCTCCCCTCCCTCGCTCCCTGCTGTTTGCCAGATCCGGCGTGTACGGAGCAGAAAGTTGGTACACGCCCCTATATCCAGCCCTGCATCTCTGCGGTATCGCTGCGCTGCCCATTAGAGGGGCGTAACTACAGCCAAGAGGAGCCCGGGTCACACGGCCGAGTACGGGCCCATGACCCTGCCGGGCCCCGTAGCAACTGCTACGTCTGTTACGGCTGTAGTTACGCCCCTGGCTGGCCCTGTTGATCTGTTGTCATGAAGTTCTAGATTTCTGGTAGAAATAGGGTGTGATGTTGCCATCTAGTGGTCAGAAATAGGAATAATATATGTCTGATTATGTAGCAGTTTGCATTTACCTAGTTTTAGCCAATAATGTTATCTAGGGGAATTGAGATAAATGAGAAATGAAACCCTATTGATAAAATTAATGGAACATTCTGGAAGATTCCGCTCCAAATTTAGTATAAAACATTAAATGGGGCTCCATTTACTAATAATAATTCTTTCTTTCTATAGCACCTACAGATTACACGGCACTGCACAAAGCTTGCCAAATTGGCCTCAGGGCGGCACGTCTCCTGCTGGACAAGGGAGCGGCCTTTTGCAGGCTACCAGGCTGCTTAGTTACTTAGTACTTGCATCATTCAGAATCAAGTACTATTTCTTACAGTGCCGCGTATCTTCCCTGTGTGTATGTGTTTTGTCATGTATATATATATGTGTGTGTGTGTCTTCCCTGTGTGTATGTGTTTTGTCATGAATATATGTGTGTGTGTCTTCCCTGTGTTTATGTGTTTTGTCATGTATATATATGTGTGTGTGTCTTCCCTGTGTATATGTGTTTTGTCATGTATATATATGTGTGTGTCTTCCCTGTGTTTATGTGTCTTGTCATGAATATATGTGTGTGTGTCTTCCCTGTGTTTATGTGTTTTGTCATGTATATATATGTGTGTGTGTCTTCCCTGTGTATATGTGTTTTGTCATGAATATGTGCGTGTGTCTTCCCTGTGTTTATGTGTTTTGTCATGTATAGACATTCTAAAAATGTCCATGCACTTCAGCCATTCTTACAAAGCCAAGCACACCCTCCTCGAGTTGCAGAGCCAGAACAGCCTCCCCCAACATAGTCTGATGTGCAATGTTCCACCCGCTGGAATTCCAGCCTCGATATGTTAGATTGTGATTTATGTATGAAATTGAAAACGTATTTTATGTAGAAACAGTTTTGTATAAATAAAGCTAGAGGACGGACGCTAATCATGCCCCGGAAGAAGCACAGAGGCGAAACCCTGGGTCGGGCAAGGATTGGCGTCCTCGTGGAGTTATTTGTGATATGCGTATTTTTTATCTACATATGTGAGTAGAACTGGAAATAAAAGTTTTAAAAGTTTGAAACTGTCTACACAATGGGGGACATTAATCATAGTCTGTTAGACTGTTTTGAGCGTCTTTTAGCGCAAAAATCTGGCGCATCTCGTTAATTAGGCGCATTTATGCGCCATTTTCTGGCGCACGGCAAAGTTCGGCACTTAGTGGTTCTGAGTCCCTGCGCCTTATCTGACATAGTGAGTGCGTCCTAAACAGATGTTTGCACGGGATCTATCACAAATTTTCGCCCAAAATAGGCGCAGAAAATGCACCTACTCTGAGCAGGTGCACTTCCAAAAAAAATCACTTTACATTACTGAAAACATAATTTTTAGGTTCCAAAATGAAGAATTCCCTCTATGCAACATGGAAAATACTTCGGAGCAGTTTTAAAATGTAAAATTTCTCCAGTAACGACTTCATCACTTTCTATGGGATCATCTCTGTGAGTGATTATTGTCTTATTGTACAGATCTGAGAATATTATCAGTCTCCATTTCCTGTACATTATAATAAAAAAGGAAAAGACTCATTTCAGCAAGAATTTATTTATTTTTTTTTTTTTACATCTCTGTAACTTTTAGTCCCTGCAGTTACATCACAATGATAGTTTTTTTGGGCAGAGATGACGCCCTGAACGTTCTGTCACATTTTCTCAGTCTCCTTTCATTATTGCTCACAAATGCGATCTAACAATTAGAGACAAAGTTAGGCTCAAACGAAACGGACATGAGACCAGAGGTCGCACTAACATTTTTCCAGAAGGGTAAAAATACTCCTCTCACCATTTTTGAGGAGTATTTTTACCCGAGGAGGAGTATGAAAATTTCGGTAATACACCGCACACACTACACTCGCACACTGCACACACTACACTACACTCGCACACTGCACACACTACACTACACTCGCACACTGCGCACACTACACTACACTCGCACACTGCGCACACTACACTACACTACACTCGCACACTGCGCACACTACACTACACTCGCACACTACACTACACTCGCACACAGCGCACACTACACTACACTCGCACACTACACTACACTCGCACACTGCGCACACTACACTCGCACACTACACTACACTCGCACACTGCGCACACTACACTACACTCGCACACTGCGCACACTACACTCGCACACTACACTACACTCGCACACTGCGCACACTACACTACACTCGCACACTGCGCACACTACACTACACTACACTCGCACACTGCGCACACTACACTACACTCGCACACTACACTACACTCGCACACTGCGCACACTACACTACACTCGCACACTACACTACACTCGCACACTGCGCACACTACACTCGCACACTACACTACACTCGCACACTGCGCACACTACACTACACTCGCACACTGCGCACACTACACTACACTACACTCGCACACTGCGCACACTACACTCGCACACTGCGCACACTACACTACACTACACTCGCACACTGCGCACACTACACTCGCACACTGCGCACACTACACTACACTACACTCGCACACTGCGCACACTACACTACACTCGCACACTGCGCACACTACACTACACTCGCACACCACACTACACTACACTCGCACACTGCGCACACTACACACAGCACACTCCACTACACTACACACAGCACACACTCCACTACACTACACACAACACACACTCCACTCCACACAGCACACACTCCACACAGCACACACTCCACACAGCACACACTCCACTACACTACACACACTCCACTACACTACACTACACTACACACAGCACACACTCCACTCCACTACACACAGCACACACTCCACTCCACTACACACAGCACACACTCCACTCCACTACACACAGCACACACTCCACTACACTACACTACACACAGCACACACTACACTACACACAGCACACACTACACTACACACAGCACACACTACACTACACACAGCACACACTACACTACACACAGCACACACTACACTACACTACACACAGCACAGCACACACTACACTACACACAGCACACACTACACTACACACAGCACACACTACACTACACACAGCACACACTACACTACACACAGCACACACTCCACTACACTACACACAGCACACACTCCACTACACTACACACAGCACACACTACACTACACTACACACAGCACACACTACACTACACTACACTACACACAGCACATACTACACTACACTACACTACACACAGCACATACTACACTACACTACACTACACACAGCACACACTACACTACACTACACACAGCACACACTACACTCCACTACACTACACACAGCACACACTCCACTCCACTTCACTACACTACACACAGCACACACTCCACTCCACTACACTACACACAGCACACACTCCACTACACTACACACAGCACACACTCCACTCAACTCCACTCCACTACACTACACTACACACAGAACACTGCACACACTCACCCGGCCTTGCTCTGAAGTCCCGACATAAACGCAGCCCCGCTGTCTACAGGTATCGCGGGGCCTGCGCTCTCGCTCCGGAGCGCTGATGACACAGATCACTGTGTCACGTGTCCCGCTGAGCGGCCCGGTGCGCGCTGTGATCGCGGGACATTTACCTCTTTTGCAGCGCGCGCCGAGCCGCTCAGCCTGCGCGCTGCAAGGAATAATTGCCAAGCGTAACTTTACGCATGGCAATTATTTTGGGGGGTAATGGCGCCTCATCACGCGTCTATGACGCGTGGTGAGGCGTTAATGCGACCTCTGCATGAGACAAATCCAAAGTGCATTTACTAAGGCAGAACTAGATCCATCATAGATCAGGAGCCAAAAAGAAGATCAAACCAGGCGCAAAAATAGGCGAACCTGAGACCCACTATGATTAATGTCCCCCTATGTCTGGATATGTCTCTTATATACAGTGAGTGGAGGAGACTAGGACAGGAGTGAAAATATTGACGGTTTCTGGTCTGAATGGTGACTTATCCCTGAAAGTGATCCCTTGTGTTTGGTGCACAAATAAGGAGGAAACGTGCATGGATCGTCTTTTTCGTTTTTGAGCTCCGGTCACAAAAGATTTTTTATTCTACTGGATTATGTTAGACCGCCTGTATGAACAGAGAAAAGCCATTAATGATTTTTTGATGATGCAAGCGGACAAGAGTACTCCCCTGTGTAACTTTGATATCAACCACTGGCAGCTCATGCGTGACACCTGCCGTTTGCTCAGGCCCCTTGAAGAGGCCACGTTATTTGTCAGTCGCTGGGACTGCGGGATGAATAACGTCATTCCACTGCTTCATGTCCTGGAACTCATGCTGCAAAATCTGTCTGGTCAGGGCACTGGAGAAGTGGAGACTACATCTTATGGCCACATGAGTCCGGTGGAGGCTGAGCTGGAGGAGGAGGAGGAAATTGGAGCAGGATTTTTTTTTCCACTCAGGTGACAAGAGAGGAGGAGCAGGAGCATCTGGAGGAGGTAGAAGACAAGGCAGATGACCCAGAAGCATCGTGGCAGTATACTGTGGTTATGGAGACCGGGAGTCCCTCAGAGTCACTTGCGCAGATGGCCCGCAGCATGCTGCTTTGCCTAACTAGTGACAGCCGAATAGACAACATCTGGCATAGGGATGAGTTTTTGCTCTCCACCCTCTTGGACCCTCACTACTGGTCAAAAATGGGTAACATTTTTCCAGCTGCCGAGAGGGAGGAACAACTGGCGTACTATAGATGTTAAGGGGAGGATTTATGATATCCTCTTTTAGTTGGCATTGGTCGTGTGTTTCAAAGCAGTTGAAAGCATGTGTGCACGTTGCAAGGAATGACTCAGACACTTGCTGATTTAAGTCTCACTCATGCTCCCATCGCCCTGGGCAAATCAGCACTGCACAAGTTTATTTGGTTTCACAAGTCTATATAGAAAAGCAGGAAAAAAGTAGAAAAAGAGGAGCATACAAAGCATAACATATCAGACATCTTGGGTCTTGTTTGGAGACTTTTCTGCTGTCTCATGCTCACATCACCTCAGAGAATTCCTGAAATTCCTCAGCCTCGAAGATTTAGGTGCGGTCCACGATGTCGGGCAATTTTAAAATATATTCTCTGTTACCGTGCTTTTAGGAAACTTAGACAAGTATAAATGACAGGATTTGATCTGTCAAGCTAGGTTTACCTTATCACAGAGAAATCCTATGATAAGTTGGTCGCTGCCTATGTGCACCATTGTTCATCCACTGTCAGATCTGACCAAGGGATTCCTGGCAGTCATCGCTCACGTACTACTGCCACGGCTGTTGTGGGGAGATGGGGATGGGGGGGGGGTAGGAGCAGTAGCAGCTCCATCAGCAGCAGCTTAAGTCTGGAGTCCTTAATGAGCAACTTCCTTCACCCACCTAGTGAAAAGGGTAGCCGCCACCAGCAGCAGCAGCAGGACATGGAGCAGACCCTGCATCATCATGTGGTGGCCTACTTGGACAGCACTTTACCCCCCCCCCCCCCCATTTAGAGGATCCCCTGGACTACTGGGCAGCCAAACTTGATGCCCGGCCGCAACCTGTGGGGTTTGAAGTTGAGAATCTGTGCTGCCCGGCCAGTAGTGTAGCATCATAGCGGGTGCTCAGTGCGGCAGGGGCCATCGTTACCCCAAGGAGAACCCACTTGTCCACCGGTAATGTGGAGAGACTGACCTTTGTCAAGATGAATCAGGCGATTTCAACTCGCCAATGTCTAATGCATCAGATTATATCAGCCATGACCCTCCCCCAAATGTTGAGAAATGAGTCTGGATTCTAATTACCTGCCTCAGCCACTATTCTGATGCTGCCACCTGCCTGATGCCAAACATCTGCTGCCAGTTGCTCCATCGTCCTCCAACCATCTTTACTAGGGACTGGAATTGTCCGCCACCTCCACAAACTATCATTGTGCCACTTTGTGGTCTACCATGTTGCTGCCAGCTCCAGAATTTGGCATTGTGTAACTCTCTGACCTCCTGCTGCTGCTGCCACCTTTACCATTCTTTTTTGGCAAAGACATAATATTTTCAGGAAAATTGTAATGTATGATGCATATGGCATCTCTAATCCTCAAATTTAAATTGAAAATTTCAACTTCAAATTGATGTCAAACTTCATCATTGTACCACAATGTGGCCTTCCATGTTGCTGCCAGCTAAAGTATTTATCATCATGCCACTCTCTGACCTCATGTGCTGCTGGTGCCACCTTTGCAGTTGTTTTTTGGCAAAGACCTGATATTTTCAGGAAAATTGTAATAAAGGATGCACGTGGCATCTGTAATCTTCAAATTTAAATTGAAAATTTCAACTTCAAATTCATTTCAAACTTCAAATTCATTATAAACTTTATCATTGTGCCACTCTGTGGCCTACCATTTTGCTGCCACCTCCATAAAGTCATTGTGCCACTCTGTGGCCTAACCGGTAGCTGCCACCTCCTGCTCTGACCTTGTGCTGCCACCTACGCACTCTGTCCTTGTGCCACTTTGTGGCCTCCTGCTGCTGCTGCCACCTCCTCACTCTGTCATTGTCCCTCTCTGTAGCCTTCCATGTTGCCGCCACCTCCAGTCTGTCATTGTGCCACTTTCTGAGCTCTTGCTGCTGTTGCCACCTCCACACTCTGTCATGCTGCCACTTTGTGGCCTACCATGTTTCCGCCACCTCCATAATTTGTCATTGTGCCACTCTGCGGCCTACTCATGCTGCTGTCAACTGACCGCTGTCTCCCTGGAACACCTTGTGATTTCCATAATGCTGTTTTCACCCTCCACCACTCTATGATGTTACCACTATGTTTGGTTTTCCCCTTCATTTCATCTGTCAGAAGGAATGAATAGCCTCAGGATTGATAGCCAAAAGCAGAACTGGATACAGAACACAGAGGACATGCAAGTATCCCATTTACTGGTCATCTCTGTTTTGGATCCACTCCTGTTTGTTTTTGGCTTTAGCAATAATGATGAATTATTGACCGATTGAAAAAGGACAGTGACGGATGAAAAGAAAGGCAAAATGATCAGTGACGTCAATGCAGAATTACTGCTGACATCCTCTGCACTCTTTTGGGGGGTTTCTACATGTATCCGCGTTTAACAGAACAGGTTCTGTCGTAATCTATGGAATCATCTGAAGTCAGTGTAAAAAGAGTGCACTCTCTGATGTTATAGTGGGATCTTGGCCCTCAGCTCAGTCCTTTTGAGCTGGCACAGACGTTACCTTGTCAGTCTGCGTTCCTGCTTCGCTTATTTGGGGAAGTTGGCCTGTGTAAGTGCACATGGAAGTGAAGAGTGAAGCGATTCTAAGAGCGGCGGCTGTCATGTGCGCGTCATACTAAAACACATAATTGTTTGAAGACCAAACCACGCTTCCTATACATATTTGAGCATGGCACAACGTTCTACAACACCTCACAGGCTCTCTGCAGCCAGGAAATGCCTGTTTTTTTAACGTGATTTGTCATGATACGAATCTAAATTATTTTTAAAAATTCGGTGAATCGGGTCAAACCGAATTTCAACAAATTTTCCGATCTCTAATGACTGATGCTCCAGACTTCCCGGACCAGACTGCCTCCCTTCAACATACCCCTCTAGACAAGACTATGACTGACACCAGCCCATGAAGATTGAGGCCAGCCAAACTTAGTATATCTATCCTTACCATTGTGGACCACTTCACTAAATTTGCTGTTGTGGTACCATTCAAGGATGTGTCCTTATAAACCTCCTACGGACTGCATCAAGCTCTAAGAGTACCAACTAGCCAAATTCCTTGCCAGAGCTTTTTTACATGCACAACAACTCCATACTTAAAGGGAACCTACCACCACAAATCTACCTATAAAGGTAGATCGGGTGGTAGGTGGATCAATGGGACGTGAGGATAGCCCTTTTAAGGGTTAATCCTCACGTTCCCGCACTTCTTTAGTAATTTTTATTTGACTTTTATGGTAATTTTATTATGCGGCTACTGGGACGTGGAGTAGCCGCATCTGAGTTTACATGGAGCGGCTACTTCACGCCCCGGTAGCCACTTTACCCCTCCTACTCACCATCTTCGGCGCGCAGCTGCGCGCCCTCGTCCGACGATCCTGCACTCTGTGCATGCGCAGAACAGCAGGCCCGCGCCTGCGAGGTCACTGCTCCAAAGCCGGGGCTGCACAGGCGCGGGCCTGCTGTTCTGCGCATGCGCAGATGGCAGGATCGACGGACGAGGGCCGAAGATGGGGAGTAGGAGGGGTAAAGTGGCTACCGGGGCGTGAAGTAGCCGCCTCGTGTAACCTCAGATGCGGCTACTCCACGCCCCAGTAGCCGCATAAGAAAATTGCCATAAAAGTCAAATAAAAGTTACTAAAGAAGTGCGGGGACGTGAGGATTAGCCCTTAAAAGGGCTATCCTCACGTCCCATTGATCTACCTACCACCCGATCTACCTTTATAGGTAGATTTGTGGTGGTAGGTTCCCTTTAACCAGCGTTGCCCTAAATTACATTAGGAAGCAGATTTTAACTTCAAATTCTTGCATTGAGACCCTGTAAACACGTGATCAGGTCTAGTTGAGAAGTGACCTCCAGACCAGCAAGCTAGACTCGAAGTGGGAACTGAAACCGTACACAGTGATTGAGACTTCATACCCCCGAGACGACGGAATTCAGAAAGATAGTTAGGAACTGCAACAGGTTGAAATGCTGTTTGAAGGAGGAGCCTCCGGCTGACCTAAGAGCTCCTGGACCTTGTATTCTATGACAAGAGACACCTTACCAAGCAAAATGCAGGAGACGCATAATGCAGGAGACCCCCAGACGTGAACACTCCGTGTAATACATTGTCAGCACCCCAATAGTGCCCAATTTCTATTCCTTTCTAAATATTATTATTACTATCAGTCCCATTTGGCTATACCGGGTTTTGGTTCTGCAATCAACATAATCTTCACTGGTCTTTTGGGTTTTTATATGCATCTTACCAAGGGGTAACCAGGTGAGCACCTTCTGTTACATTACTAACTCTTTGGCCTGACAATAACATCAAAGGTGCCGTTCTTTGTTGTTTTTTTTGTTCTTTTTTTCTGTACTGAGGATGTGGATTGCTACACTTGAGAAATGGGGTTCAATAATTGAGTTTAAATAAGTAATCAGCTGCTGACAGTTCCATTCCTATTCCTCCATATAATAACTTATTACCTACTATATGGAGTCATAGCAGATGGGTGGCAGTGCCCTGCGAGAAAGAACAGCCTACAGACAGAGGGTCCTGATCATAACTTCGTAACTGAGATGTTGAAATCAATTAATTATATAGTTACTTAGTACAGTTGAATAAAGACATATGTCCTTCAAATTCAACCAAGGAGGCAATGGAATAGGACAGTGATGGGCAACCTTTTGAGGTTGGTGTGTCAAAATTCGCCAAAAAACCGAGCATAACTCGGGTGGTGTGTCACCTTTAGAAAAAAAAACTAATTTTGTGATATTAAGAGTTTAAATAACAAATATGTATAGTTATTTAACTTACCTGCTTAGTGACTTCTTTGTTAATCTGTCAGTTGGTTTCTTTTGTTGGTCTTGCTGTTATTTAACTTGTGTGGGGTGCCATGAACTAAGATAAGTGAGGGGGAGGGGGAATTCTTCCAGTGATGGCGAACCTGTGGCAGTCCAGCAACAGCTGGACTGCCACAGGTTCGCCATCACTAGTCTATATGCAGCTATTCTGTACGTATAATGAGTCCTAGTGACTTTTTTGTTGCTGAATTTCATTCGCTAAATCTTCAATTGAAGGCTGGTATTTTGTACACTTCAAGCCCAAGCAAGCGCTACTAAGTTCATCTGTCAATCTGTTTCTTTTGTTGGTTTTGATATTATTTAATGCTGAGAATAAGGTCTCACAAAAGTATGTAGAGGGAAAAATAGTAAGTAAAGCCATTGCTATATTTTTCAGGGTGCTAAAAGTGTCTGGTAACCGGTTCCAGGCACTCCAAATTTCCTGTTCATAGTGGCATTCCTCTTGATTCTCCAAGCGGCACCTTTCTAGGTTCTCAAGTTTTGACCTCAAGTCAACAAACACCTGACCCCAGATGCTTTCCTGAAATTCTACAAGTTGCATCTCCAAGTCATCAATTTGTATCCATTGAAAACCATTTAATTCCAAACTACTGTAGACTACTACATCAGGATACTTCATTATTTTCATGGTCTGTTCTAGGCTTCTAAATTGATTAAACCTGTCACTGAACTGGTCAAGTAAGGAGTCTAAAACATGCTGGTACTTTATATGCAAGGGTTCCATTTCATTTTGTACACCTGCACTGACCTTCTCAAAATACTTTGTTACTCGAGGAAAATACTTATACCGTATATACTCGAGTATAAGCCGACCCGAGTATAAGCCGAAACCCCTAATTTCAACACAAAAAACTGGGAAAACCTATTGACTCGAGTATAAGCCGAGGGTGGGAAATGCATTGGTTACAGCCTCCCAGTATATAGTCTGCCAGCCCCTGTAGCATACAGCCTGCCCAACCCCTGTAGCATACAGCCTGCCCAGCCCCTGTAGTAGGAAAAAAAATAACACTGTACTCATCTTTCCGACGTCCTCCATAGGTCCTCTTCTGTCTCAGACTGTCCCAGACAGAAGAGGACATACAGGTGATGTCAGAAAGGTGAGTTTTGACTTTATTTTTTTAGTTGACTCGAGTATAAGCCGAGTTAGGGTTTTTGAGCACAAATTTTGTGTTGAAAAACTAGGCTTATACTCGAGTATATAAGGTAAGTTTTAGTTTCTACATCTTGCTTGAAAATTTTAAGTTTACTTTCAAAAGCTTTTATGTATCCAAACATAACATCAATACTTTTGCCAAAACCTTGTAGGTTTAAGTTCAGTTCATTAATATGAACAGAGATATCTGTAAAAAACATCAGGGTATTGACCCACTTACTATCATAGAGCTGAGGAAAGTTTCCCAGATCCTTATCCTCAAGAAATACCTTAATTTCTTCAAAGCATTCCACAAAGCGCTCAAGAACTTTGCCCCGGCTCAGCCATCGTACATTATTGTACATCAGCAGTCCACTGTAGGTGGAATCAACCTCCAATAAAAGTTCAGAAAATTCTCGCTTGTGAAGGGGGCGAGCAGCTATTAAATTAACTATTTTTGTAACAACTGACATTAAGTCGTTTAAGTCAGTGAATCCTGCTTTGGCACATAAAGCCTCCTGATGGATAATACAATGAAAAGGCACAATCGGGTGTCCAACAGCTTCTGTAAACAACGTAACAAATGCGACTTTTTTACCCACCATGTTTGGTGCCCCATCTGTGGTCACTGACACAATTTTAGAGATATCAATGCTTAGGTCACAGAATGTTTGCATAACAACCTTACATATTTCGCTTCCTGACGTACTTGTTGGCACTGATACTAACTTTATCAACTCTTCTCTCATTGTGAGACCATCAGAATATCGACCAATATTGGCCAACTGAGCATGTGATGTGACATCAGTAGTTTCATCAAGAGAGATTGAAAAATATTTACAATTACTTATGTCTCTCTTTAATTGCTGTTGTACATTTGTGTTCAGTCTGATTATTCGGTCTTTTATGATATTTCTACTGAGTGGTAACTCAGATATTCTCTTACTAATTGCATCTTTATTCTGCATACCGTGAAATAGAACTGGTGCACATCTGAAGAAAGTTTCTTTAATAGATTCTCCCTCACTGAGTGCTTTTCCATGCTGAGCTATGGAGTGAGCGATTCTCAGACTTGCAGATGTTAAATTTGTAGAGCTTTTTACAAATTTAAGGATGGAATTAGATTGGCTTTTATGAAGGTGTAGCTGCCTGGAAATGTATTCCTTTCTTTCATCCTCACTTTTTTTCAAGAGCTCGGAATGATTAGTTTCGAAATGTCTATTTATATTCCACGTTCTGCTTACTACCGTTTCACTACATAGAACGCAAAATGATCTGCCATTTTTTTCTAAAATGCCATACATCTCAGTCCATGTCTCTTGAAAGGGTCGGCTACTGCTACCACCACTTCCTTTACTTAACTTTGTTTTTTTATTTTTTGGCTTCTCCATCACAGGGGCAGTGACTTATAGATAACCCCTAATTGCCTGCGGGCTAGCTGTCTTTTAGGAAAGGGCAAAGTTAGTAAGCAGAAATAGTTAACAAGTGTGCGCAGTGTGAAAAGGAGCCGTTCCTTATGTAAATTAATGGCGAGAAACGGCACCCATAGCACAGGCCGCTTCCAGCCTCCCCCTCACTTATCTCAGTAATGGCCAATCACACAGATATGTGATCACAGGGCCTCAGATATGCGTCCCACGTGGCATTCTGCTGCTCATAATGAATGAAAGAAGCGGATGTCCAAATTCATATAATAACTTTATGAATTCTTAAAAATAAAAAGACTTAAAAAGGCACACATCGGTGCTTAAACCAAACTAATGTCTCCAGTACTCCAAGGCATAGTTGTAAACAGGCTATACAGGCAGTCCCCGGGTTACATACAAGATAGGGTCTGTAGGTTTGTTCTTAAGTTGAATTTGTATGTAAGTCGGAACTGTATATATATACAGAACTTTTTTTGGTCTCTGTGACAATTGGAATTTAGTAATGTTGGATTGTCATAAGAATCAATATTAACACTAAAGCTTCATTACAGACACCTGTGATAACTGTTACAGCTGATCATTGTAGCCTAGGACTAAAGTACAATAACTTACCAATATCCAGAGGTCCGTTTGTAACTAGGGGTCGTATGTAAGTCGGTGTTCTTAAGTAGGGGACCGCCTGTATTGGAAATACAAAGAACAATATCAGTCACATTTATAGGATTTGGCAAATTCAGTAAAACATAAGAAAAAATATTCAATTATGGTATTCCTGTAATCGTATCGACCCATAGATAAAGATAACATGATTATTAGGCTTTACGGTGAACACCAAAAAAGAAAAAGTAAAAAATCCAGTACAGAATTGATGCTTTTCTACTCCTTTTCAACAATAGGAGATACCAACCCCAAAATGGTAACACTGGAAAAAGCGTCTCATCCCGCAAAAAAAAAATGCCATCACATGGACCCAATAACGCAAAAGCTAAAATTTTATAGCCTACAAAAGGGGTCAATGAGGAAAATACTGGCAGCTGCAGGGCGCTCCTTCCCTTCTGCACCTCGCTGTGCGTCCATAAAACAAGTAACGGCCACATGAGGGGGTATTGTCACAGTGCCCCCCCCCAGTATAGTCATAGGGCCCCCCAGTCTAGTTACAGGGCCTCCCCCCCTCCCCAATATTGTCATAGGGCCCCCCAGTATAGTTACATTCCCCACCCTTCCCCCCTCCCCAGTATAGTCACAGGGCCAAATCACAACCCTCCACATCACTATAGTTACCAGGCTTTTACCACTGGGAAAATAATAAATATATATTTACTTTGCATGTGCAGCAGACGCGGGCTGGAATGCAACGAAGTGCAGGTGTGATGACGTCACCGCGCAGGAAATCACCTCAATGCCAGGCGCCGCCGGGGAGAGGAATTTTGTGCTGAATTTTATTTCCTCTCAGCGCAGGGCGTCGGGGCCAGGGGCCGAGGCTGGAGCTGAGTGGGCCGGAGCAGGCACATCACAGGTCGCTGGGGCTGCTCTGTCTCCACGCTCTGACGTCAGTGCGCGGCCTCCGCAGAGCAGGATGGGGGAACAGGAGCAGCCCACCGCCCGACCGCCCACCTGCCCAGCCAGCCCACCTGCCCAGCCAGCCCACCTGCCCAGCCAGCCCACCGCCCACCCGGCCGACCGCCCACCCGTCAAGCCGGCCGATTGTCCACCCGTCCACCCGGCGTGTCAGCGAAAATGACTACGCGTGTCAGTGCTGACACGCGTGTCATAGGTTCCCCATCACTGGAATAGGATGAGGAGGAGATGTAAGGGAACACAATTTTAACTCCTTAAGGACGTAGCCAGTTTATAGCTTAAGACTCAGCCCCGTTTTTTGTATTCTGACATGCATCGCTTTATATGGTTATAACTTTTGAACACTGTTACTTATCAAAGGGCCTCATGTATCATAGTTTGGTCTCTCTGAGTTGAATTTTAGAGACATTTGGCGGCTCTTTTTTGCACCTTATGTACGATCCTGTCTTTTTACTTGCGATACATGTTCAGTTTTTCCTATCCTGGCAGGTGCAAATTTTGGCTTTTTTTTTAGACTTTTTGTTGCAAATGTCTGAGGAGAGGTGATTTTCCTAATTACATTACTGTTTACATTTGAATTAACAAAACGCATAGTAAACGCAATGTTAACACCTGCGTTAACGCAGCGTTTATATTGCATTGTGTAAACGCAAATGTTAACAGTAATGAAATAAGGCAAATCACCTCTCCTCTGCTGTTGTAGTTGGTTTCAAAATGCATTACACCGCTACGTGTGACCTCACCCTTAGAAGTAACCAATAAATTTAAAAAAAAAAAGTAAATGCAAAAATTTCTGAATTTTGACAAAAAAATTTACTGTGCAAAATTTTAAACATTTAAAGCATGTGAAATAATTCCAATTTACATGTTAAAATAGGGTCCATGAAAAAAATCCTTCCTTTGCACCTGACATGGGCAGGGGCAGATTTGCGCCAAAAATGGCGCAAAAAAATACAACCTTAGTGAAAAGTCGCACAGAACATCTGGGGAAAAAAATGATACATAAGGCACAAGGCATATTTGAAAAGCGACAAGTCAAAAGTTGCAAAAATGGTGCAAAAACTTCTAAAATTAGACAATTTGCCCAGCAGAAATAATGATACATTTCCCTTAAAGTGATTATGAGATTGTTTTTTCCTCACATGTTGTACTTCATTTTAGTGGTAAATTTTGGCTGATTTTTGCATTTATTTACAAAAAAAATGAAAAAATTATGAATTTTTTGAAAAATGTTCCATTTTTCGAAATTCTAAATCATTGCAGTTTCAGGCAGATCGATTTACCACCTAGATTTCCCATTTCCCATTTGTCTACTTTACATTTTCATAATTTTTCAAATGTAATTTATTTTGATGTCACGCGGCTTACAAATAGATTATCGATTTTCTGTTTTTTCAGAATTTACAATTTTGGGGATAATAACTGTTTTAAATGAAATTTTAAATATTTAGCATTAAACACCTCCTATATAATCAACCCATTTCCAAATCTGCACCCCTCAAACTATTAGAAACAGCTTTTAGAAAGATTGTTAAACCCTTGAGATCTTCATATATCAAAATATGGTGGAATTTAGGTGAAATTTAGAATGGTCAAATTTTGTTCAAAGTTATATGTTTATTTAGCCCTTAAATTTACACATTTCCAAAAGATAAAAAGAGAAAACCCATCTTACTATTTGTTATGCAATTTCTCCCGAGTACAGAGACCCCGACATGTGGCCGTTACTTGTGTTATGGGCGCACAGCGAGGCACAGAAGGGAAGGAGCGCCCTGCAACTGTCAGTATTTTAGTTTCCTCATTTTGTAGGCTATAACATTTTAGCTTTTTCGTTATTGGGGCCATGTGATGGCTTATATTTTTTTGCGGGATGAGATGCTTTTTCCAGTGTTACCATTTTGGGGTTGGTATCCCCTATTGTTGAAAATTTAGGAACTTTTTTTTGAGAGCAGGAGTAGAAAAACATCAATTCTGTACTGGATTTTTAACTTTTTTTTTTTTTTGGATTTCACCGCATAGCCAAATAATCATGTTATCTTTATTCTATGGGTCGATACGATTACGGGGATACCATAGTTGAATATATTTTCTTACGTTTTACTAAATTTGCCAAATAAAAACCTAATGTGGGGCAAAATCTACCATTTGTGCATCGCCATCTTCCAAGTGGCATAAGATTTTTACTTTTTTGGCTACAGTGCTGGTTGATGGCTTGATTTTTGCGGGACATGTTGTACTTTAGAACACTATAATTCTGGAGTACATATTTTTTGATCACTTTTTATTGCATTTTTTATGGGATTGCTTCTTCAAGATAATACCCTGCAATACTTATGTATTGCAGGGTATTACAGGCAGTCCCTGGGTTACATACAAGATAGGGTCCGGAGGTTTGTTCTTAAGTTGAATTTGTATGTAAGTCGAAACTGTATATTTTATAATTGAAGTTCTAGACAAATGTTTTTCTTTTGCCCCAGTGACACAATTTTTGCCTTAATTGGACCAAGGACCATCAATAAAACTTCATTACAGACACCTTACAGCTGATCATTGCAGTCTGGGACCATATTAAAGCATCCAGAGAGCTTCACCAGATGTCACAGAGGGCATAGGGGTCCGTCTTTTAACTATGGGTTATCTGTAAGTCGGGTCTCCTTAAGTAGGGGACTGCCTGTATCTGTGTCAGCCTATGCACATGCATAGGCTGACACTGTGCCTTTAGGATGAAGTCATAGACGCATCTTACTGGCATTGCCTGCAGGCAGCTCTAGAGTCCTGCTCAGACCCCAAGGCTGTCATAGTCAGTTTCTCTATTTTTCAGGCTGTGGGATCAGTAAGGAATCACACATAGGCATTTGGCTTGGTAAACACTTTTAAATGGAGTTGTACGTGTATAACAGATATTGCAATGATTGAAAGGTAGTTTGGAAAGTAAAAAAGAATGACGGCGCAAGAAGAAACAGGGATAGAAAGTCCAATGTCCCGTTCACAATAAATATAAAGATACAAAAATGTTCCTCTGCTTCAACGTCTCTTTCATCAAATTAATTGGATAAAAACAGTACCTCTAGACTGCTTCACTCCAAGCATGGGGGATTTTCACAGTATGGCGTTCGTCCTCCTGGAGTAGCTCACCCGTTCCTCAGCTTGAGGAGTGTTGCGGTGTACGTGTATAGTCTTCCGGATCAGGAACCTGGTCGCTCCACCGTTAGTTCCAATTGTTCCTCCAGAGCGTACGTTCCGCCAGTAGGAGGAGGAAAGGATCACAATAGTGTAACCAGGTTTTGTGTTATTAAAATTATTTTTAATCAATATACTCACACTCAATCAGTAAAATACAAGCTTTTAAAAGGTTTGTGCAGTCAGCACTGCTCGAGTTTCGCCTAGGAACAGCTTCTTCTGGGGATTGTCCACGCTAACGTGATCCCAGTTTTTATAGGTTCCAACTAGAGATGAGCGAACATGCTCGTCCGAGCTTGATGCTCGTTCGAGCATTAGCGTACTCGAAACTGCTCGTTGCTCGGACGAATACTTCGCCCGCTCGAGAAAATGGCAGCTCCCGCCGTTTTGCTTTTTGGCGGCCAGAAACAGAGCCAATCACAAGCCAGGAGACTCTGCACTCCACCCAGCATGACGTGGTACCCTTACACGTCGATAGCAGTGGTTGGCTGGCCAGATCAGGTGACCCTGGGATAGACTAGCCGCTGCCCGCGCTGCTCGGATCATTCTGTGTCTGGATGCCGCTAGGGAGAGAGCTGCTGCTGGTCAGGGAAAGCGTTAGGCTGTTCTATTAGAATAGTGTTAGGCAGGAGTGATTCTCCAAGAACCCAACAGCCCTTCTTAGGGCTACAATAACTCTACTTTTTTTTTTTTTTATTTGCATCTAGTACCATTTTGTGAGGAATTAGCAGGGGGACTTGCTACCGTTGTGTTTAGCTCTTAGTGGCACACATATCCACCTCAAACACCAAAGTGGGAAAATTTAGTAGGGGTTGGATTTCAATTAGGCACAGTCTGCCATTTTTCCTTTTTTATTTTACGTTTATTTTGTTTAATAACTCAGCGTCATCTCATCTGGCATAGTAGTGTGCTTTCATACTTGGCTAGAAAATAGCCATAGGAGAATCCAAACGGCTTACTTACGCCTACAGTAGCGTTATATATTTGATTTCTGGTTGATCTGCTGGTGGCTGTACTTGCTGCAGTGCATCTACTAGCCAATTGTGAGCAATTTGTAGTGAGACTTGCGACCACTGTGTTTTGCGCTTAGTGACGCACATATCCATTGCAAAGACCGAAGTGGGAAAATTTAGTAGGGGTTGGATTTCAATTAGGCACAGTCTGCCATTTGTCCTTTTTTATTTTACGTTTATTTTGTTTAATAACTCAGCGTCATCTCATCTGGCATAGTAGTGTGCTTTCATACTTGGCTAGAAAATAGCCATAGGAGAATCCAAACGGCTTACTTACGCCTACAGTAGCGTTATATATTTGATTTCTGGTTGATCTGCTGGTGGCTGTACTTGCTGCAGTGCATCTACTAGCCAATTGTGAGCAATTTGTAGTGAGACTTGCGACCGCTGTGTTTTGCGCTTAGTGACGCACATATCCATTGCAAAGACCGAAGTGGGAAAATTTAGTAGGGGTTGGATTTCAATTAGGCACAGTCTGCCATTTGTCCTTTTTTATTTTACGTTTATTTTGTTTAATAACTCAGTGTCATCTCATCTGGCATAGTAGTGTGCTTTCATACTTGGCTAGAAAATAGCCATAGCAATAGGATAGCATCGTTTAGTTTTAAAAACTCAAAAACACAAAAAAAAGTAAAAAAAAAATTAAAGCTATAACTCTCATTTTAAAAATGTTTAACCCGAGGGCTAGGGGTAGAGGACGAGGGCGGGGACGTGGGCGTCCAACTACTGCAGGGGTCAGAGGCCGTGGTCCTGGCCGGGGTGAGACACCACCTGCTTATGAGGGAGCAGGGGAACGCCGCAGAGCTACACTCCCTAGGTTCATGTCTGAAGTTACTGGGACTCGTGGTAGAGCACTGTTGAGGCCAGAACAGTGCGAACAGGTGATGTCGTGGATTGCTGACAATGCTTCAAGCAATTTGTCCACCAGTCAGTCTTCCACGCAGTCCACCCATGTCACCGAAATCGCCACTCCTCCAGCTCCTGCACCTCAGCCTCCTCCCCCCCAGTCTGCCCCCTCCCAGGAAAATTTGGCATTTGAACCGGCATACTCTGAGGAACTGTTTTCTGGACCCTTCCCACAGTCACAAACCACTTGTCCGGTTGCTGCTGAGCAATTTTCCGATGCCCAGGTTTTCCACCAGTCACAGTCTGTGGGTGATGATGACCTTCTTGACGTAGTGGAAGTGTGTAAAGAGGTGTCCGACGATGAGGAGACACGGTTGTCAGACAGTGGGGAAGTTGTTGTCAGGGCAGGAAGTCCGAGGGGGGAGCAGACTGAGGGATCGGAGGATGATGAGGTGACAGACCCAAGCTGGGTTGAGAGGCCGGGTGAACACAGTGCTTCTGAGACGGAGGAGAGTCCTCGACCAGAACAGGTTGGAAGAGGCAGTGGTGGGGCCAGACGGAGAGGCAGGGCCAGAGCTGGTGCATCAGCGCCAAATGTGTCAACTAGTGAAGCTCCCGTGGCGAGGGCTCTTGCGGCAAGGGCTAGATCTTCAGAAGTCTGGAGGTTCTTTAAGGAAACACCGGATGACCGACGGACTGTGGTGTGCAACATTTGCCAAACCAGGCTCAGCAGGGGTTCCACCACTACTAGCTTAACTACCACATACAGGCACTCAATCTATTCAATTTTTCTGGAGGGCCACCTACCCGGTCCTCTGTTTTAAACAATTTTTGGGAGTGCCACATACAGGCACTCAATCTATTCAATTTTTCTGGAGGGCCACCTACCTGCTCCTCTGGTTTGAAAATTTTTTTGGACTGCCACATACAGGCACTCAATCTATTCCATTTTACTGGAGGGCCACCTACCTGCTCCTCTGGTTTGAAAAATTTTTGGGACTGCCACATACAGGCACTATCCAAATTAAATTGTCTCCATAGCAGCCTCCACACGTTGTCTCCATTGCTACCTCCAAAAGTCGTCCATATAGCTGCCTCCATACATCGTCCCTTTATCAAACGAGGTGTGTCAGGCAGAAATTTGGGTTGTTTTCATGGATTCCACATCAAAGTTGTTAACTTTGTCGCCACCCTGCTGTGTTATCCACAAAATATACTGGCAAACTTTTATCATTTACCAATATTATTTCAGCGCTTCTTGCGCATCTGTTTACATTCCCCTCACCTGGCATATCCTAAACTTATAAGAACGCTACTACACTTGATCTTATACAAAAGGTTCTTAGAAGTGCTGTTTGGGGAGTAGCCTAGAGACAGGGGCTTGGATTGGCGAAAGCTCGCCTGGCATAGTTTTAACTGCAGCACCTTTAATCTACTACTAGTTCACTGCCTCCATACATGGTCCCCTTATCAAACGAGCTGTGTCAGGCAGAATTTTGGGTTGTTTTCATGGCTTCCATGTTAACTTTGTCGCCACCCTGCTGTGTAATCCACAAAATATACTGGCAAACTTTTATCATTTACCGATATTATTTGAGCGCTTCTTGCTCACCTCCTTTGGTTCCTCTCTGCCACCCATTGGTTTGAAGCCTGAGTCCATTTAGGGTATGTCGCCATGCCACTCTCTAGCCTGCTGCCGCTGCCTCTGCATGCCGTCCCCTATAGTGTCAGGGTCAATTATTGCATGTTTTAGATGCTATCTAGCTTCATTCTGTCACTCTGTCATGGCCATGCTGTTGCCCATAATTTTGGCATAATGGTGCGATTATGCAGCCTCAGAGGCATCCATGCATGCTGCCCCTGCTGTTTCCTGTCCATTTCCGTGGTGTTTCCATCCTTTTCTGAGGTTCCCAGGTGTTTGGCCAAGCTTCCCTGTGCAGAGCCTTGGTCCCCTTGAAAAATGCTCGAGTCTCCCATTGACTTCAATGGGGTTCGTTATTCGAGACGAGCACTCGAGCATCGGGAAAAGTTCGTCTCGAATAACGAGTACCCGAGCATTTTAGTGCTCGCTCATCTCTAGTTCCAACTCAAAAAGTTCTTTTTTGATGTTTCTAAAATGTTCACTGATTCGAGTTTTTAATTTTCTTATGGTCCTCCCCACGTATTTTAGACCACAAGGGCAGATAACCATATATGATAACCAGATAACCAGATAACTATATAACGTTATATATATGGTTATCTGCCCATGTGGTCCATGTGGACCTCAAGCTGAGGAACGGGTGAGCTACTCCAGGAGGACAAACGCCATACTGTGAAAATCCCCCATGATTTTTTTTTTTTTTTTTTTTTTTTTTCTCTTTTTCTCTCTTTTCTTTTTCCTTGGGGGGGGGGGCCCGAACACTTCCAGCGAGGGGGGGGGGGGTATAGGGGAAAAAGGAAATAAATAGGGACTCCAAGAAATGCATCGGTTAAGCTGCTAAGTTATGTCGCATAGAAACTATGATTAGCGCCTTGGGCGAGAAAGATAATGGTTACCGATGCGCTATCGTGTTTAAATATGTAAGATGCTATGTATAGAACACTTTATTGTGGATGGATGTGTAATTTTTATGTGAAAACCTAATAAAGCTTTTTGAAAATTAAAAAAAAAAAAAAAAAAAAAAAAAAAAAATCCCCCATGAAACGCATAGGGATTACATATTAGGGACTAACAGGGTCTGTAAGGGACAGTACTGGGACTGTCCTTGTCAGGGTGGGAGCAATATTGCGGGGTCAGGATACAAACCGATTGTAGGGCTTAATAGGCCCTGTACCTCCGGACCAGTACCGCTCGACCAGGAGACGGCGCATCGAAGACTGGTGAGATCCACCCTATTATTCCTTACTGTCCGGATTAATGTTGGTCCGTGGTTTTGAGAAGATGCACTGTGTCATATACTATAAGGCACGGAAAGGTATTAATGGGGACCGTGTCAGACGAGACTTATTGGAGGTCTGAACAAGCTCCCTTTCTGATGTGTTTTTGCTGACTAGATGGTTGATGCATATACTATTGTGGTTCACTGTGAACTTATTTCATCAGTAATTACTAAAAGTTACGTTTTACTTATGGTACTGGTACATTCTGCTCGATTTCTTCTCGCAAAAAGAAAACAGCTAAAAGCTGATGTTTGGAGGTCTAAACCTTTTAGTCTATGCACCAGTTCATTACTCCCTTGCGCCACAAACTTGCATCCCACTGAAAAATGTAAAACAGTTCTAGCCCCACCATGCGCCAAAATTAATAAATGCCCCTCAATTTTCAACCATATTTTTTGTATGACCCATTTATATATTTTTATAAATTAATTATACCTTCCCCCCTTAGTCCCCATTATGATGACAAAGCTTTGTAGTATGATATTTTCCTGCTCCATAAAGCCATTTCCAGGACAAAGCAGTCACATAACCATTGGAGTTGTCTTGTCTGCATTGATGTGTTTTCCCTTTTGCCCAGGAAGTTGAATCAGTAGGGAATCACACAGAGACAATGGGCCTAGTAAACACTTGTAAATGAAGGTAACTAGTTCCATTAGAAAGACACATCCTGGACATATTTGTTGTGCGGTGGGGTTGTTAAATCCATAACAAAGAACAACACACAGGGCGTCTTAAATGCTAAACTTGGCTGCTAACTAAGTAACACTAACACCCTTCATTTACATGGGGTAAAATCTTTCATCATTGGGGTGGGACATCTCCAAGAAGGGGCAGACCAAGAGGTATAAAAGACCAATGTAGGACTCACAAGGGCAGAACTTCTTGGATACAGAATCTTCTGACATGGAGGTAAATAACACTGAGGAGAGAGTGATACCCAAGGTGGAGGAAGAAGAGCCAGAGGAGCGAGGCTGGGAAGGAGGATCTGCTGCTGGTACCAGGGACCCTCAGAATGGTGAGTACTGACAGCCTTTCCATTCATTGCTTTATAGAAATTACTGCTTCTCTTCCATCTGCCTAAATCCCCCTTTATATATCATGTTCAGAAAAGTGTGTGGATGATGAGAGCATTCCCTGAAAAGAGTTTTTACTGTTTCCAGTTAAGTCTAGGTGAGGTGTTGAGGTATCTAGGATAAGCCCCCAAAAAGAGTAACGCTCAACAAGTAGATTAAATTATGTAATGGCCGATAACAAAGACACAGACATTGTTACTTTCTTTTTTTTTAACCCCTCTGCTCCTTGATTTATCTTTGGGCTGATTTCCTTAAGATAAATCGTGCTTTTATTTTCCCACAATTTTGTGCACAATTTCTGTAATTGGCGCAATTTTGTCGTAACCTATACCAATGTTTTGTTTATACCATTTGGGGACCGGAGTGCATTTGCAATTTTTTTTTGCGCAAATCAATGATACATCATGTGCCAACATCTGCCAGCAGTCACAGCTCAAAGATGAATTAGGTGCAAAGCAGGAAAACCAGTGCGCTGAAAGTTTCAGAGAATGCAGGAAAAAGTTTAAAAATAGCTGCAATAAGAGATACATCTGCCCCTATCTGTTGCAAGAATTTGTCACTGCCAGTGTCCGGGGCTGTGCGATCTGCTTCCTGGTGCTTCCGGCAGGACCCGGCTATAATACATCTGTATTACACTGTGTAAGGTGATGAATAGCTTGAACAAGCGATCAGTGGATATTTGGTATCGCCGCATCCGTAACAATCTGTACAATAACTTAGAAACATTATTGGGCCAGCTCGGTGAATGCCGTAAAAGCAAAACACGAAAAATTCGCCAAAAATTTACATTTTTCATAAAATCTCTTCGCAAAAATGTTCTAAAAAGTGATCAAAAAAAGTTATGTGCGCCAAAATGGTACCAATTGAAAGGACAACTCAACACGTAAAAAATAAACACTAAACTAGCTCTGTCAACCAAAAATTATTAAAGTTACGTCTCCGAAAATATGGCGATGCAAAAACAAAATGAGATTTCCTCTATTTTGGTTTTTTCCAGTAAAATTGTAAAAATAAATGAAAAACAATATAAATGAGGTATCACCGTAATCGTAGTGATCTGTAGAATAAAGATAATATAGTATTTTTAGTGTACGGTGTACGACCCCCAAAAAATATAAAAAGCAAGGAAACCAAAATTGACAATTTTCTTTTCACTCATTCATTCAAGAGTTAAGAAAATCTCATCAGTAAGCTACAGACCCACTAAAATGAAATATTTGTAAAGTGCATCTCATGTCGCAAAAAACAAGCCCTTATATGTCCAAATTGCCAAAAGAATAAAGATTGTATAGCCAATAAAAAGTGACAATGCATAATCTGCCCTGAATGGCGCAGCTTCCCTTCGATGCCCTGGCGTGCGCCCATACAGCAGGTTACCACCACATATGGGGGATTGTTATACGCGGGAGGGATTGGGTATCAAATTTTGTGGAGCGTTTGGTATTTTATCCACTGAGAATTTGTACATTTTTTGAAAAAACACATTAATTTAGCCAAAAAAAATTTACTTTCAAAATTGCATCCGATTTTGTTTTAACCCCTGTAAAACAATTAAAGGGTTAACAAACTTCATAAAAGTTGTTTTGCATACGTTGAGGGGTGTAGTTTCTATAATGGAGTAATTAATGGGGTTTTACTTTTATTTAGGCCTCTCAAAGGGACTTGAAACCAGAGTAGGTCCCTCAATAGCAGGATTTCGCATTTTTTATGATAAAGTGAAAAATCGCACCTAACGTTCAAAGGCCCATAACATCCTACAAAAATAAGAGTGTGCATAAAAAACCATGTCCACATAAAGAAGACATTCGGTGAATGTTAGTTATTAAGTTTTTTTGCTGTTATGACTATGTGTGGAAAAAGTAGAACATTTTGAAGTTCAAAAATCGAGAATTTTTCCAAATTTTCACCAGATATCTGATTTTCTCATAAATAAATGCAAAACATACCACCAACATTTTTCAACTAACATGAAGTACAATGTGTCACGAGAAAACAATTTTAAAATCACTTGGATATGTTAAAGCGTTTCAAAGTTATAACCACATAGTGATACAGGGCAGATTTGAAAAAATGGGCCGTGTCAGGAAGGTGAAAAGTGGCTTCAGCGTTAAGGGGTTAATGAGTGTGTTTTTGCCCTTATCTTTTGTTTGTAGTCAGGGCTCTCTTGGGCAGGCGAAATACAGAGACAAATTAGGCAAAAACCAGGTTTAGATGGCAAATTATGCACTGTTTCAAAAGGTGACTAATAATTGCCCCAATGCACCTTAAAAGTCACAAACAAAAACACAACTACAACAAAGAAAAATAAGTCCTATTTTATGTAGAAATGTTAGAAATATTAATATAATTTCATTTTTTTATTAACTAAATTATCAAAAAAACCTATTGTTTTCAGCAGATGACATCATCCAGAGGTCAGAAGAAAATCTTATATCTTCATATATTAAAGCCGATGATTGTGGTATCACACAAGATACAGATAAAGAGAGAACCATGAGCATGGATCTATCCTCAGCCCTTCACAACAAAGATCCATCCCCTGATCCTATTACATTGGGCATCTGTTCTGATACATCACAGACTAATCAGCAGAAAAGAAGTCACCAAAAGGGAGCTGAACATCCAAGAGCTTCCACCGTGGAGAAGACAATTTCATGTGCAGAATGTGACAAACATTTTAGGTCTAAATCAGAACTTGTTAAGCATGTGCGAATTCACACAGGGGAGAAGCCATTTTCATGTTCAGAATGTGGAAAATGTTTTGCTCAGAAGTCATCTCTTGTACCACATGAGAGAAGTCACACAGGAGAGAAGCCATTTTCATGTTCAGAATGTGGGAGATGTTTTGCTCTTAAGTCATCGCTTGTAGACCATAAGAGAATTCACACAGGAGAGAAGCCATTTTCATGTTCAGAATGTGGCACATGTTTTGCTCACAAGTCCTCACTTGTAATGCATGAAAGAATTCACACAGTGGAGAAGCCGTTTTCATGTTCAGAATGTGGCAAATGTTTTGGTTGCAAATCAAACCTTATTAGGCATGAAAGAATTCACAAAGGGGAGAAGCCATTTCCATGTTCAGAATGTGGCAAATGTTTTAGTCGTCAATCATATCTTGTGAGTCATGAGAGAATTCACACTGGGGAGAAGCCATATTCATGTACAGAATGTGGCAAATGTTTTATTCATAAGTCTTCACTTGTAGAACATAATTTAATTCACACAGGGGAGAAGCCATTTTCTTGTTCAGAATGTGGCAAACGGTTTAGGTGTAATTTGCAACTTATTATACATGAGAAACGTCACACAGAGAATCCATTTTCATGTTCAGAATGTGGGAAATGTTTTGCTCGTAAGTCATCGCTTGTACAACATGAAATAATACACACAGGGGAGAAGCCATTTTCATGTTCAGAATGTGGGAAATGTTTTGCTCATAAGCCATCACTTGTAATGCATGAGAAAATTCACACAGGAGAAAAGCCATTTTCATGTTCAGAGTGTGACAAATGTTTTATGTGCAAGTCAAAACTTATTATGCATGAAAGAATTCATACAGGGGAGAAGCCATTTTCATGTTCAGAATGTGGCAAATGTTTTAGTTGTCAATCAAATCTTGTGAGACATGTGAGAATTCACACAGGAGAGAAGCCATTTTCCTGTTCAGAATGTGGCAAATGTTTCAGTCGTAAATCACATCTTATTATACATGAGAGAATTCACACAGGAGAGAAGCCATTTGGTGACAGACCTTTAACTTACAAAGGAATCAAGGCGCAGAGGTCGTGATAAATAAGCCCCCAATATCTTCATGAACAACAGATTCACAAGGGAAAAAAAAACACATTTTAATTTTCAAATTGTGGCAACAGTTTTACTTAAGATCTTATTATAAATGAGAGAAGCCACATTTAATTTGTTTTTTGAATTGTATCTGTTAATGAGATTTTTGAGGATTTACAGGAAGTCTCCGAGTTATGTACAAGATAGGTTCTATAGGTTTGTTCTTAAGTTGAATTTGTATGTAAGTCGAAACTGTATATTTTATAATTGTAGTTCCAGACAAAATTTTTTTTGCCCCAGTGACAATTTTTTTGCTGTAATGTGACCAAGGATTATCAATAAAGCTTCATTTTATATTCAATACGGTTTATTTAGTTGGAAAGTGTTTGCATACAGTTCAAAAAACAGTGTAAAACATTTTTGGCAAAAATGACAGCATCATAACAGCAATGGGACACGCAGGTCCCAAGAACAACAAATGTGGATCGGGAGCCCTCGCATGCCGCAAGCACACTGCAGCGGGGTGGTAACATACCGAACCTGTACAGAAAAACTGACTCCATAAACCAATTATGACGAGTAATGAATAAGAGTAAAAGTGCAACTAAATATAGAGTCAGAAGTAATACATATTAATATGTTCATGACACATAATGCAGGACCGACTAATCAGTCCTCATGAAGCAAATAATAAGGGTAAGGGAACTAAGAGTAAAGGGAAGGAGGTTAAGTGGGGGTGGGGGGGTGCTTGGAGACAGGGGGAACCAGAAAGGGACCAAGAGTAGAGAAGACAACATGATGGATTAGGGACACAATACAACTGTCGCTCGCCGACGACTTCAGACGAACAATGCCACATACTCTGGTGTGCCTTTAAACAGGAACCACGGTTGCCAGATTCTAGTGTATTTCTCCATGGTTTGATTAACCTCTGCCGAAAGCTCCTCCATGCGACAGATATTAGAGAACTCATGAATCCACTTGAGGAAGGGAGGAGGGGTGGGGGATCTCCAATGACAGGGAATGACGGTGCGAGCAGCTGTGAGGTAAAACCTCAATAGGCCCTTTTTCTGTGACCCTATTGTACCCGGGAGGAAGGCCTATCTGAGCTCGGGTCTCCACTGAGCGGCCTGTGACCTTTTCGTAAGTAGCAAACACTCTGTCCCAGAAAGGTTTGAGAGCGGTACAATCCCACCAGACATGCAACATTGTTCCTCTGGAGTCATGACACTGCCAACATCTGTCGGACACTGTAGGGTAAAATTCGTGTAGGACTGTTGGGACCCGGTACCATCTTGTCAAGATTTTGTAATTTCTCTCCTGTGCAGAGCATGCAGAAGATAATTTGTGGGTAAAGATAAACATTTTTTCTTTTTCCTGGGGCCCAAACTCAACACCCAGTTCCTGCTTCCATCTTGCCAGAAATGCCGGGTCTTCTGGATGTAGCTCGTCTTTCAAGATGCCCAGCTGCTTAAGGGCGGCCTGCCTGAACCCCCAGTGCACCCTATCGAACGTCTTTTCGGCGTCAATAGATAGCAGACAGAATGGCATTTTTGGATGTTTTAGTGTGTGAAATCAAGTGTACCGTTTTATTGAGGATGTCCCGAGCCTCGCGACCGGAACAAATCCTACCTGGTCGCTATGTATCACAAAGGGAAGGAGCGGACCCAGTCTGTTCGCTAATATCTTTGAGTCTACGTTAATTAGCGATATTGGCCTGTAACTACCCGGTGCCGCAGGGTCCTTACCAGGCTTCGATATAACACTAATTGTGGCTGCTAAGGATTGGGGAGCAAAAGGGACGTCATTGGTGACGGCATTAAAAACTTTTGTGAGAAAGGGAGTCAATATTTCCCGTGCGAATTTGTAAAAAGCGGGTGTGAACCCATCAGGAACAGGGCTCTTTCCTGCTGGGGTTTCTTTAATAGCATGGTGTATCTCGCTTTCACTTAAAGGTTGTTCTAGGGATTCAATAGTGTCATCTGAAAGTGTCGGCAGCGCAGTGCTACTAATATAAGCATTTATTCTCTCCTTTTGCTGATGTTTATCCATGTCTGTAAATCGAGTGTGGATGTTATATAGGTCAGCGTAGTATGAACGGAATACATCTAGAATCTCAAGAGGGTTATGGGTTAGGGTCCCCCCCCCCCATGTTTGAATTTTGGGGATAAAAGTTGCCATACTACGCGGGTGCAAAAGTCGAGCCAGGGAACGGCCACATTTATCAGCATGGTCATAAAGGTATCTAGAGAACTGTGCCCTGTACTGAAGGTGTGTCTGGTCAAGTAAAGACCTTAAGCTCTCACGCTTTTCTGTGAGTGTGGCTAACACTTCGTGATCCAACGAGTCCTTATGACGCAGTTCTAATTCGCTAATGGCGTGCAATAGTGCAGTGATTTTAGCCGCTTTCTCCCTCTTCAACCTGACGCCATGCTGAATAAAAACTCCCTTAAACTCTCCCTTGAGGGTTTCCCATAGGAGGGGGGTGGAGTCATCAGAGTGCTCTTGCAGAAAGCGCTCCGCAGAGGTCTGCAACTCTGCTGCACATAAGGGGTCTTTGAGAAGGTTGTCATTAAGCCTCCATGCCCACTGCCTGTGTAAAGAGTCTGGGGGTGAGAATGTTATAAAGACCGGGGCATGGTCTGATAGGACCATATTCCCAATTGTGGCAGTGGGGTGCCATCCCAACAGTTTGCGGCTCACCCAGAAGGCATCTATTCTGCTATAAGTTTGGTGGGCAGGCGAAAAATAGGAGTAGTCCCTACCCGACGGATGGAGAACCCGCCAGACATCTGTTAAGCGCAGGGCATGTAAGTCTCGATGCAGGAGACGCATTAAGCGCACGGAGGTAACAACGTTACCTGAGGTGCTAGCAACCTGAGGATTCATTGTAAAATTGAAATCTCGCCCTATGATAAGTATGCCCTCCGCAAACTCTGTCAGAGTTCGCAGAATAGTTCGGCAAGCAGGAACCGGGCGTGAGTTGGGCAGGTACCAGTTACCAATTGTATAAACAGTGGTATTAATTCTCAATTTAAGGAACAAGTACCTCCCCAGGGGATCCAGTTTAGTTTCTAGGACAGAGTGTTGCAGTGATCTGTGTAGTCCTATGGAGACCCCCTTTGAGTGTGAATCGGAATTGGTGCTGTGGAACCATGTGGTGTAATTGCGGTCCTGTTTGGGTGGCACGTGTCCTGTTTTAAAGTGTGTTTCCTGAAGGAGGAGGATCTGCACTTTCTGTTTATGCATCCCATAGGTAATCTGGGATCTTTTTTGCGGAATGTTAAAGCCCCTTACATTAAAGGATCCTAGTTTAAGGGTTGCCATGACACCAAGCCTTCCAAAGCGAAAGGTAGTACAAGAAGATGGAGTGACCTAAGGCAGTAGGTCACAAAGGGAAATCACAAAGGGAAATCACGAGGGGAAAGTTAGGAAAGGTATAACTACACAAGGGAAGGATAGGTATTAGTGCACTTAAAATAACACGGTAAATAAATCTGAGCGACCGCTCAGAACAGTGGGGTATGTACTTTTAAAGCTGCAAACAGACCAGCTGAGCGCAGCACCCCTGAGGAACGTAGAATTGCCAGGGAAGGTGCCCCCGGGTCCCCGGATAAAGCTTCATTTTAGACACCATACAGCTGATCCTTGCAGTCTGGGACTATAGTAAAGCAATCAGAGAGCTTCACCAGATGTCACAGTGGGCAGAGAGGTCCGTCTTTAACTAGGGGTCGTCTGTAAGTTGTATGTCATTAAGTAGGTGTTGACCAACAAACTGTGCACAATCATTCCCCACAATCAGAAACTGAGAGGAAAGTGTAACTTAAAAGCAGGAATTTATGAATCCACTTTGGGCAGATTTCTGGCTTAATTTGCATTAATTTGTCCAAAATTCCGACAAGGTCTAAAGTTGAACTCTTCAGTTTTACAATGCACCTTCACACAGGGGCATGTCTGATGCAGGGACCATTTTTTTGGGTACACAAATCATGCAGGTATTTGGAGTATGATTTCATGGAGGAGTTATAGAAATACATCCACCAATCAGCAGCCTTCTCTATCACTCTCTCAGTTCCCTTTTAGGTCCACCCCAAGTTAGTTGGTTTTCTAATCTACCTCAATATCCCCGCTTCTCCTCAGGTCATCCGCTTCTACAGTCATCCAATTAGATTCCTACTTCATACAATTCTCTTTCAGGTCAAATGAAACCACCAATAATAAAGCTCTAAATTAATTCTCTTAAAACGCCCTCCATAAAGGTCACCAATCAAATCTTTAAAATTAACACCTATTGAAAAAGTGTGAAAATTATATTCTAGAAAATTCTACTCTAATGTTATAAATATATTGTGAGACAGTGGGGGTCCTTTATCTTATTTCGGATTGTTTTGACTAGTTTTTGCCTGTCCTTTTTCCATCAGTTTCTTTGGTAATTTATTAACCCTACTTTTTCCCTGTGTTAAATGGGGGATTTTTTAAAGATCTCTTTTTGAGACATTTGTTAGAAATATCGCAAAAATGTCTCACAAATGTCTCAAGTCACTTCTTTCCATTTTCTAAGCTTTCCTTAAGTATGGTTTAGTCTGGAGTTTTTTTGCACCGAAAAATGTTGCAAATTTTAGTCAATTTGATAAGATAAATGTCATTTGAGACATTTAGCACATCTGGAATAGAAGATAAATGTGTCTTACTGACAAAAAAACAAATGTCCGGCGGACATTTCAAAATGTCCCCAACAAAGGTGCAAAAATTGCAAAAAAGACAGAAAAAACAGGAAGAAACATAAAGATAAATGACCCTCAGTGACTGGTAAAGTGGTAGGAGATCACAATATTTCGCCAGATTCATGAAGAACATGCGCCAAAAATCTTGAATCTTGCACCATTTGTACACTACACGGGAAAACTACATATAGTACAGATTGCAATGTTTGTAGTAAATATGGGCCAATGTCTCATGTTGTCATGTTTTTTTATTTGATATCAAAAAGGAAAACAATAGTAGAGAGGGGGGTACAGAAATGAAGGCATTATAATGGTAACTATTATAACAAATTGTGTAAAGAAAAGGGTACATATAGTGTAGGCCACATTAACCCCTTCCCGACGCGCGCCGTACTAGTACGGCGCGTGCCGGGTCCCGGTGCATGGAGAGGGCTCGCGGGCCGAGCCCTCTCCATAGCCGGTAAGTCTTTGCTGCATATTGCAGCAAAGGCTTACCGGTAACACCCGCGATCGGTGCTAGCACCGATCGCGGGTGTTTTCTCCACGATCGCCGCCGGCAATGCTGCTGGCGGCTTCAAAGAGATGGCGCCAAATGGGCGCCGCCATCTTGTCGTGGATCGCTGCTCCCCGATGCCGTCACGGGGAGCGGCGATCCGTCGCCATGGTAACCTCGGGTGTTCCGAACACCCGAGGCTACTTCGTTTTAACCCATGCATTACAATGTGCTAATTGCACATTGTAATGCATGGGGAGTAAAATCCACATATACTGCCATACTGTAGTATGGCAGTATATGATAGGCTCGATCAGACTACCTAGGGCTAGAGTACCCTAGGGAGTCTGAAAAATAGTAAAAGTAAAAATAAAAAAAAGTTTAAAAAAAAAAATTATAATAAAAAAACCTAAAAATTCAAATCACCCCCCTTTCCCTAGAACTGATATAAAAATAAATAAACAGTAAAAATCATAAACACATTAGGTATCGCCGCGTCCGAAAATGCCCGATCTATCAAAATATGATAATGTTTTTTCACTATGTTTAACCCCGTAACGGAAAATAGCGTCCAAAGTCGAAAATGGCATTTTTTTGCTATTTTGAAAAATATAAAAAAATTAATAAAAAGTGATCAAAAGTTCGCACAGTCCCAAAAATTATAGCAATGAAAACGGCATCAAAATTCCCAAAAAATTACACTATCCACAGCTCCGTACACCAAAGTATGAAAAAGTTATTGGCCCCAGAAGATGGCAAAATAAAAAAAAAATATTTTGTACAGGAGGTTTTAATTTTTTTAAATGTATGAAAACATTATAAAACCTATACAAATTTGGTATCCACGTGATCGTACCGACCCAAAGAATAAGGTAGACATGTCATTTGGGACGCAGAGTGAAAGCTGTAAAATCCAAGCCCACAAGAAAACGTCACAAATGTGGTTTTTCACCATTTTCACTGCATTTGGAATTTTTTTCCCGCTTCCCAATACACACCATAGAATATTAAATACCATCACTATGAAGTGCAATTTGTTACGCAGAAAATAAGCCATAACAGAGCTCTTTATGTGGAAAAATAAAAAAGTTATAGATTTTTGAAGTTGGTGAGTGAAAAATGGAAGTGAAAAAACTGAAAAAGGCCAAGTCGTGAAGGGGTTAAGGGGACACTATAAGTTGGGGGGGGGGGCTAAAGAAATGAAGCCAAGAAATCAACTGAAAGGGGGCATAATAAGTGGGGGGATAATGGTATTGTAAACAATAACCCCCAGTTACAGTAGAAAAGCAAAATGTAAAAACAAAATAATTAAAGAAATAACATTTCCAAATCTTGGATATGATGATTGAGGAACATAAAGTAAAAATAAAAAAAAATTATGAAGAAATTAAAAAAAATAAATAAATAAAAAATGTGCCCCTCCAGTCACTAGCGTTACCCTTGTCACTTATGTCACGCCATGTGAGATAACAAGATTAGCAGGTAACACTGTAACAATCAGAAAAAAATAGCTACAGCATATAATAAAAATATACATCATTTTTATAATTCATAATTTTTTAATTTTATCAGATTTCAAGCTTAAAAGTTTAAGTGAAAAAGTAAAAGTCTAGAACGATATAATAAAATAAGAATCTTGTTTGTTTTCTGAAAAAAAAACTTGAAAAATCTTATTATAATGGAAAAGCTTTGTAGTATGATTTTTTTCCCAGTTACCAGGATATTGCAGTCACATGGCCATTGGAGCCATCTTGCCTGAATGGATATTCAATACCTATTTTTACAGGAAGTTGACTCAGTAGGGAATAAAACAGAGACAATAGGACTAGTAATCACTTGTAAATTAGGTAACAATTTCCATTAGGAAGACACATCCAGGACACATTTGTTGAGGGTGGAGGGGTCTGTTAAACCTGTAACAACACAAAATGCGTTATAAATGCTAAGCTTGGTTGCTAAGTAACCGATACCAACACCTTCATTTACATTGGGGTGGGACATCTCCAATCTACAATGGGCCTAGTAAACACTTGTAAATGAAGGTAACTAGTTCCATTAGAAAGACACATCCTGGACATATTTGTTGTGCGGTGGGGTTGTTAAATCCATAACAAAGAACAACACACAGGGCGTCTTAAATGCTAAGCTTGGCTGCTAACGAAGTAACACTAACACCCTTCATTTACATGGGGTAAAATCTTTCATCATTGGGGTGGGACATCTCCAAGAAGGGGCAGACCAAGAGGTATAAAAGACCGATGTAGGACTCACAAGGGCAGAACTTCTTGGATACAGAATCTTCTGACATGGATGTAAATAACACTGAGAAGAGGGTGATCCCCAAGGTGGAGGAAGAAGAGCCAGAGGAGCGAGGCTGGGAAGGAGGATCTGCTGCTGGTACCAGGGACCCCCAGAATGGTGAGTACTGACAGCTTTTTCATTCTTTGCTTTTGGAAATCCAATTGTCACAGGGAGGAAAAGAAAGTTTTCTCTGGAGCTTCAATTATAAAATATACCTGTTCCGACTTACATACAAATTCAACTTAAGTACAAATCTAAAGTACCTATCCTATACGTTACCCGGAGACTGCCTGTATAGGGGAAGAAGGATGGAGACAGGTAGGAGTGAAGCGCTGGAGATATTAGGCTGCTGTTTTCACTCTTTACTTTCTAAATATAACTTATTCTCTATTTCTATGCCATATGCCTATATAAACATATACAGTATATATTATGTTTAGAAAAGTGTGTGGATGAAGGGTAGCATAGAGATAGAGAGGCAAAGCAGTCCAAAGTAGCAGAAGTGCAGGGTTAAAATGGTACAGAGCTAAGAGATGCTGAAATATAGGGGTGCAGAGATGTACATGTATAGGGGTACAGGGTTCCACTGGTATTGAAGTGCTGGGACATAGCCATAACTTCAGTCATAACTGATATGTCGAAATCTAGATATGAAATAGTTAAATAGGTACAGTAAGGAAGGAAAAGGATGAGATGAGGAAGAGATGTAACACAATTTTTATAATAATAAAACCAGAAAGTATTGAGAGTTATTTTGGTTGAAGAGACATCTAGATCCTTTTGAAGCTTTCTACTGTCCCTACTGTGACCAGCGCCTGAGGCAGGCTACTCCACAGATTCACAGCAAGGAAGTCTTGTCTGTTCTGGGGATTAAACCTTTTCCCAGATGTCATTTCACCTGGGACAACTTTAAACCATATCTTTTGTATTTTTATATGAATTAAATATGCCCCGCTTATTGCCTATAATGATGGGAAAGCTTTGTAGTATGATATTTTCTTAGTCATTTCCAGGATATAGCATTGGGGCCATCTAGTCTGCATGGATGTGCATTCCCTATTGTTCTAGATGTGGAATCGGGAGGGAATCACTAAGAGACATTCGGTTTAGTAAACACTTGTAAATTAAGTCTTCTAGCTCCATTAACATTTGTTGTGGGGTGGGGGTAAACCTATAACAAAGGATAAAACACAGGACATCATAAATGCTCAGCTTGGTTGCTAAAGAAGTGAAACCAACACCCTTCATTTACATGGGGGAAAGTTTTTTTTCATTGGGCTGGGACATCTCCAAGAAGGGGCAGATCAGGAGGTATAAGAGATCCATGCAGGAGTCACAAAAGAAGAACTTCTTGTCAACAGAGAGCAGGTTATGTATGAGGAATATTACATCGGTGAAAGATCTTTAGATGCTGTAATCTTGGGATTTGCTTCATGTGCATGTAAAAAGAATATTGATTTTAGAAACAATGAGGGGAATTTATTTCTATATTCCCGCTGGTGTATGGTTCTACTAAGAGGCTCTGGCCAAAGTCTTCTTTGCTGTGTTGGACCCTTCTTCATGTCATAGTAAATGCCCCCCATATTTTCCCCTTGTACAATCTCCAGATACAATTGGATGTTGACGTCTATATTCATTTCCAACAGGAGAAGAATCTTCTGACATGGATGTAAGTAACACTGAGGAGAGGGAGATCCCCAAGGTGGAGGAAGAAGAGCCAGAGGAGCGAGGCTGGGAAGGAGGATCTGCTGCTGGTATCAGGGACCCCCAGAATGGTGAGTACTGACAGCCCTATTATTCATTGCTTTCTAGAAATAATTGATCCTCTGTCCCTCTTCATTATGCCTATATCCACCTATATAAATATATATACGACTAGAGTGCACGCTTTCCAGTTCACTCCAGGGGAAGTATCGCAGACAAGCCCTCAAAAAGGAGTAATGCTCAACATGTAGATTAAATTATGAAATGGCCGAAAACAAAGACTCAGACATTTCTTACTGTATGTAAGGAGATCTGAAAGACCCCATTCAAATATCTTTATGAGTTATGGTTCTGAAATCTGGAATTGTTTAGTTCTCCAAAGTTGGACATTACTTAGCAGTTACTTAATGTTAGTTCTGACTATTATTCTCATATATATATATATATATATATATATATATATATATATATATAATGCAGAAAAGTGTGTGTGGATCCATAGTAGCAGAAGTGCCGGGTGGAAAAGGTGCAGGGGCTTCATAGATACAGTGCTATGGAGGGGGGGATAGGAGCGTTGTGCTGCACAGGTATAGGAGTGGAGGGATGCAGTCTTTTTCATTCAATCCTGTCTAGAAATGATTACTTTTGTGTTTCTCCTGTATCCACCTATATATTAGCATGTTAAGAAAAGTGTTTAGGATGAAGCAGAGATATTGGGTATTGGGAAATGCAGATAGAGAGGCAAAGTGATCCATAGTAACTGATGTGCAGGGCTGAAAGGGTGTAGAGCCAAGGGATGTATTGGTATAGGGGTGCAGAAATATACAAGTATAGAGTTACAGAGATGTATTCCTATAGGGGTGCAGGGATATAGACATATAGGGGTGCAGGGATATATTGGTATAGGGGTGCAGGGATGTAGAGGAATGGGGTGCAGAGATATACAATTGTAGAGTTACAGGGATGTATTGGTATAAGCGTGAAGGATGTAGATGGAAAGGGATGAAAGCTATGGTGTAACTACAAGAGACTGGACCCCATATCAGACATTGGATTAGGCCCCCCTTCATATGCAAAAAAATATATTTATTAAGACATTTATATTCTAATATACACACAGAAACATTTATGGTCTTGTTTCACACAATAATAGGTTAGTCAGTAGCTGACGGTGGGTACTCACAGGTGACATGTCTTCTCCACTTAAGAAGCTCTCCCAGTGGTGACTTATCCGTGCAGAAAGTATTGGGGAGTGCTGCCAGTTTTTTGGAAGTATGTATAAAATGTGGTAAATGCTGGTCTGCAGAAGTGCAGATTTATGGGTGCATAGATGTTGATTTATAGGGGTGCAGGAATGTAGAAGTAGAGTGATACAGTGATGCTGAGGTATAGGGGTGCAGAGATGTACAGCTATAGGGGTGCAGAGATGTACAGCTTCTATGGACGCACATATGTGACTGGGCCAAGCCAGGACCACTTTTGTTTGTTTTTTTTCAAGGGCCACTTTAAATTTCCAGACCCCCCTGGATGCAGAGGTACAGGGGAACACTTCTGCTCTTGAACATATCTGGTGCATGTTTCATTTACCAATTTTATCCACTGACCAATTTATCCCAATATTATAGTCCTCCTCTGCCAAATTGAGAATAAAGTAATTATTATCTCTAGATAATATGTCACGGACAAGTAATTACTGACTAATTCAACAATTTACCATCAATTACCCTCATAGCAATAAAGGGAGGGAGTTATTATGGCCTTTCAAACAGAATACTTGCGGTGTTTTGTTTTTCTCCCTTTCTGTGCCTCTTGCACCAAAATTTGTGAAGTGTCGGCGCCATAATATTGGTGTTTTCCGACACTCTCGACTTTTTGACGCCACTTTTGAATCCAACAGTTTTCTGGCACCTGTTATTTTTTTGGCACATTTTTTGGCATAATCTGTGGCGCTAAATAAGAGCAGCTAAAAGCCGGACTAGGGAGTTCTAAACCTTTCAGTCCGTGCGCCAATTCATAAATCCCTTGCGCTACAAATTTATATCCCACTGAGAAATATAGGACGGTTCTAGCGCCACCCTGTGCCAAAAGTAAAAAATACCCCTCATAAAGTCTTTTTCATGTCCAAAATGTAAAATAGGTTTTATGTTGAGACCTGAGCTTAAGAAAAATTCACAAAGGAGCAAAGCTGGTTTTGTGTTCAGCATGTGGCATATCCATAAAGCTGAAATCTAAGCTGGTTAGACATGAGAGAATTTAGGGGGTTATTTATATCTTTTTCCCCCTCGCTTTGCTCTTTTTGAGTTTCTAGTGAGTGTGTTATTACCCCTAATTTTTTATTGTAGTATGCGATCATTGTCAAATGCAGGTTTTCTTTTTACGTTTTACTATAAAACTTTCAAAAAGGCGCAAATTTTTGCACATCTTAATCCAATGTCTTCTCTTCATCTGGTGTACAGAGTGTTTTTGCACAATTGTTTGGAACTTTTTAGGCACAAAACAACGGTAAACCATGTGCTTAAAATCTGGAAGCCCGAGAAATATAGAAACAAATTAAACAAAAAACTGGTTTACTGGTAAATGTTGAATTTCTATGCACTGTGTGACAAATAATTGTGCAATTACCCCAATGCACCTACAAAGTCAGAAAAAAACTCATCCAACAAAGAAAAATCAGTCCTATTTTATGTAGAAATGTTATAAATATTAATATTAACTCTATTTTTTATTAACTCAATTGTCAATCTACCTATTGTTCTCAGCAGATGACGTCACCCAGAAGTCAGAAGAAAATCTGATATCTTCAGATATTAAAGCCGATGATTGTGGTATCATACAAGATACAGATAAAGAGAGAACCATGAGCATGGATCTATCCTCAGCCCTTCACAACAAAGATCCATCATCTGATCCTATTACATTAGGCATCTGTTCTGATATATCACAGACTAATCAGCAGAAAAGAAGTTACCAAAAGGGAGCTGAACATTCAAGAGCTTCCACCACGAAGAAGACAATTTCTTGTTCAGAATGTGACAAACATTTTAGGTATAAATCAGAACTTCTTAAGCATGTGCGAATTCACACAGGGGACAAGCCGTTTTCATGTTCAGAATGTGGCAAATGTTTTACATGTAAATCACAACTTATTATACATGAGAGATTTCACACAGGGGACAAGCCATTTTCATGTTCAGAATGTGACAAATGTTTTACTTGTAAATCACAACTTATTATTCATGAGAGAATTCACACAGGGGAGAAGCCATTTTCATGTGCAGAATGTAACAAATGTTTTAGTCAGCAATCAACTCTTGTGAATCATGAGAGAATTCACACTGGCGAAAAGCCATTTTCATGTTCCGAATGTGGCAAATGTTTTAATCATAGGTCATCGCTTGTAGAACATAAGAAAGTTCACACTGGGGTGAAGCCATATTCATGTTCAGAATGTGGCCAACATTTTAGGTATAAATCAAAACTTACTATACATGAGAGAATTCACACAGGGGAAAAGCCATATTCATGTTCAGAATGTGACAAATCTTATAGGTGTAAAACAAAACTTAATAGGCATGAGCGAATTCACACAGGGGAGAAGCCATTTTCATGTTCAGAATGTGGGAAAAGTTTTAGTCGTCAATCACATCTTGTGAGTCATGAGAGAATTCACACAGGGGAGAAGCCATTTTCATGTTCAGTATGTGGAAAATGTTTTACACAGAAAGCACAACTTGTAGTCCATAAGCGATTTCATATAGAATGAGTAAAATGTTTTGGTAATTATTCGTTGCTTTTAAATCATGAGACATTTCATACGGGTGAGAAACCACTTCCATTTTCGGAATGTCGGAAAGGTTTTAGACAGAAAGTACAATCTGTTATTCATGAGCCAAGAAATCGCATCTTTAATAACATTAGATAATTCACACAGGAAGAAAACATTAAAATATTCTAATTGTTTCAACAGTGTTACTGTAATTCAGATCTTAATACACATGAGAGAAGCCACACAAGGGAGAAACCAATTGAATTTGTTTTTTTTTAAATTGTATTTGTGATTGAGATTTCTGAGGAATTGTATAAATTGTGTTAACCAATAAACTGTGTATTAAAAAAGTTGAAGGACTTGAGCAATTATTCACCAGAAACAGAGAGGAAAGTCTAAAACAAAAGAGGGAATTTATTAATCTATTTTGACCAGACGTCTGGCGCAACGTGCACCAAAATAAATGTCTAAAATGCCTTGTGGTAGATCGTAGCCGACACTTTAGACCAACTACAATGCGCCCAAATATCTCATCACACTGATCCAGTGATCTGGTACCTTCACACTGGGGCACATTATTATTCGTGTAGCAGGGTGCGCCCGAATCATGAAGGTTTTTAGCCTGTGATTTTAGATTAAGTCTCCAGGTGCAGGGCAATAATTTGGTGCATGGCACAAAGTGTCTGGAAGGACTCTAGACTTTCATGAAGGAGTTTTAGAACATGATAGAACATGGGTCTACGTGTACGACACAAATCGTGCCTTAAAAGTAATGAATAAAGTGCAGGGAAAGTGTTGGGATTCAATAGCTGAGCAATAATAATGCAGTGTCATAGAAGAAATTAGGTTGTGGGACCAACATATAATTAATATGCAGCACATGGCAAAGCCAAATTTTTTTTTAAAAAGTCTGCTGAAAAATCCGGTACAAAGCCCAAAATAAATGTCCCGCCACAGTGATCTGGCACTAGCAGTGGTTTATCTCATGGTATATTAATTATTATTATTTTTACATCATTTTAGCGCCACCCTGAAGCAAAAATAATAAACGCCCCTCTTAGTGTTTTATGTTGAAATGTTATAAATATTTATATTATTGAAGATTTTATCAACTCATTTCTCAATGTGCTTATTATTCCGAGCAGATTAAATCACTCAGAGCTGAAGAGAAAATCTGATATCTTCATATGTATCTTGTAAAATACCATAATTATCGACTTTAAAATATAAAGTGTGCAACAGGAGAATTGATTACCCCTCAGCCCTTCACAGTAAAGATCTATCCCCTGATCCTATTACATTGGGCATCTGTTCTGATACATCACAGATTAATTGGCAAAAAAAATCTTCAACTAGAGCTTCCACTAGAGAGAAAACATTTTTCATGTTCAGAATGTGGCAGATGTTTTATGTAAAAAAAATCAGAACTTATTAGACATTAAAGAAGTCACACAGTGGAGAATCCACATTCCTGCTCAGAATGTGGCAAATGCTTTACTTGTAATTCTTTGCTTGTAATACATGAAATAAGTCACACAGGGGAGAAGCCATTTTCATGTTCAGAATGTGGCAAATATTATGCTCGGTTGTCATCGCTTGTGATACATGAGAGAATTCACACAGATTGGAAGCCATTTTCATGTTCAGAAAGTAGCAAATGAGAAAATTCACAGAGGGGAGAAGCAATTTTTATGTACATAATGGGGCTCATTTACTTACCCGGTCCAGTCGCGATCCAGTGACACGTTCTCTGACAAGGATTCGGCTTCTGCCGGGATTCACTAAGGTAGTGTGCCCGATATCCACCAGGTGTCACTGCTGCGCCGAGGTCCGCCGGAGTTCATCTTCTTTGTCCCGCTGCATGTAAGTGCTGCACAAATGCTTTTTTAAATTCCGCAGTTTTTCCGAATCCGGGGTTGTCCGACCGCCACGCCTCCTGATTTGTGTCGTGTGAAAGCCGGCCCCGATGCGCCAAAATCCGATCGTGTGCGTCAAAATCCCGGGGCAATTCAAGGCAAAACGGAAATCCTCGGGAAACCTGATGAAAGTGCGCGATTCGGACCCTTAGTAAATGAGCCCCAATGTGGCAAATGCTTTGTAATACACAGAAGAGAAAACAGTTTCATTTCTAGAATTTGGGAAATTTTATACACAGAAATCACAACTGCAAAAACATCATAGAATTCTTTCAGAAAAATAAAAAACATTTAGGGGGGACTTTCAAACGTAAAACCGGTAGAATTATTTTCCCTGCTGCGCCTTAGTTACGAAATGTGGACCACAATATAAGTTCTTTTCCAATACTCATGACTTGTTTTTTTTCTGGGTGCAAAATTGTGGCACCGCATGTGAATCCGGCACTACTAATTTTCAGACTGATTTTTTGGTGCACTTTGTGGCGCACACTTAGTACACCTTCATGAATGGGGAGACTGTTCTAAAACTTTCTGCTCTTGTTCCAAATGATTAATCCCTGTGCCACAAACAAAAAATAATGAAGAAATAAAAAAACAAGATCAGGAGGTAACTAGAGATGAGCAAACACACTCGTCCGAGCTTGATGCTCGTTCGAGCATTAGCGTACTCGTAACTGCTCGTTGCTCGGACGAATACTTCGCCAGCTCGAGAAAATGGCATCTCCCGCTGTTTTGATTTTTGGCGGCCAGAAACAGAGCCAATCACAAGCCAGGAGACTCTGCACTCCACCCAGCATGACGTGGTACCCTTACACGTCGATAGCAGTGGTTGGCTGGCCTGATCAGGTGACCCTGGAATAGACTAGCCCCTGCCCGCGCTGCTCGTATCATTCTCTGTCTGGATGCCGCTAGGGAGAGAGCTGCTGCTGCTGCAGGGATAGCGTTAGGGTGTTCTATTAGCTTACTGTTAGGCAGGAGTGATTCTACAAGAACCCAACAGCCCTTCTTAGGCCTACAATAGCGTTATATTTTACTTTTTTTTTATTTGCTTGTGGCTGGGCTTGCTGGCACTAGTAGTGCAGCTCGTACCATATTGTGAGGAATTTGCAGGGAGACTTGCGAACGTTATATTTAGCTCTTAGTGACACGCATATCCACCTCAAACACCGAAGTGGGACAATTTATTAGGGGTTTGATTTGAATTGGGCACAGTCTGCCTTTTTTTTTTCAAAACTTAAAGTGACTTAAAATCCAGTTCTTGTGTGCTGTCAGTGTTAGAAACTAGGCATACAAGAACCCAACCGGCTTTCTTAGGCCTACAATAGCGTTATATATATATATTTTGTTGATTTGCTTGTGGCTGGCCTTGCTGGCACTGGTAGTGCAGCTAGTACCATATTGTGACGAATTGTGCAGGGAGTCTTGTGAACGTTCTGTATAGCTCTTAGTGACACACATATCCATCTCAAACACCTAAGTGGGACAATTTATTAGGGGTTTGATTGAATTAGGCACAGTCTGCTTTTTCTATTCTTTTTTTTTTTCAAAACAAAAAGTCATCAGGCACAGCACAAAATCCTGTTGTGTGCTGTCAGTGTAGGTTAGAAACTAGCCATAGCAATAGGATAGCATCGTTTTCTTAAAAAAACAAAAACACAAAAAAACACAAAAAAAACACCAAAAAAATTTACAGTTTACACTTTAATTTTGAAAATGTTGAACCCGAGTGCTAGGGGTAGAGGACGAAGGCGTGGGCGTCCCACTACTGCAGGGGTCAGAGGCCATGGTCCTGGGCGGGGTGAGACACCACCTGCTGATGAGGGAGCAGGGGAACGCCGCAGAGCTACACTCCCTAGGTTCATCATGTCTCAAGTTACTGGGACTCGTGGTAGAGCACTGTTGAGGCCAGAACAGTGCGAAGAGGTGATGTCGTGGATTGCAGACAATGCTTCTAGCCATTTGTCCACCAGTCAGTCTTCCACGCAGTCCACCCATGTCACCGAAATCAGCACTCCTCCACCTCAGCCTCCTTCCCCCCAGTCTGCCCCCTCCCAGCAAAATTTGGCATTTGAACCGGCATACTCTGAGGAACTGTTTTCTGGACCCTTCCCAGAGTCACAAACCACTTGTCCGGTTGCTGCTGAGCTCTTTTCCGATGCCCAGGTTTTCCACCGGTCGCAGTCTGTGGGTGATGATGACACTGTTGACGTAGTGGAAGAAGTGTGTAAAGAGGTGTCGGACGATGAGGAGACACGGTTGTCAGACAGTGGTGAAGTTGTTGTCAGGGCAGGAAGTCCGAGGGGGGAGCAGACTGAGGGATCGGAGGATGATGAGGTGACAGACCCAAGCTGGGTTGATAGGCTGGGTGAACACAGTGCTTCTGAGACGGAGGCGAGTCCTATAGCAGAACAGGTTGGAAGAGGCAGTGGTGGGGCCAGACGGAGAGGCAGGGCCAGAGCTGGTGCATCAGCGCCAAATGTTGCCCGTAGTCAAGCTCCCGTGGCGAGGGCTAGATTTTCAGAAGTCTGGAGGTTCTTTAAAGAAACACCGGATGACCGACGGACTGTGGTGTGCAACCTTTGCCAAACCAGGATCAGCAGGGGTTCCACCACTACTAGCTTAACTACCACCAGTATGCGCAGGCATCTGAATGCTAAACACCCCACTGAATGGCACCAAGCCCGTTCACCTCCGGCCGGGCACACCACTGCTCCTTCCCCTGTGTCATCTGCTAGTCAGCCCCCTGCCCAGGACCCCGGCCCAAACACCTCCCATGCGAAAACCCCATCTTCGCCTCCACGATCCTCCACAGCATCCACCAGCGTTCAGCTCTCCATACCCCAGACGCTGGAGCGCAAAAGGAGGTATAGCGCAACCCACCCACACGCCCAAGCCCTCAACGTCCACATCTCCAAGTTGCTTAGCCTGGAGATGCTGCCCTATAGGCTGGTAGAGACCGAGGCCTTTCGAAACCTCATGGCGGCGGCCGCCCCTCGGTATTCGGTCCCCAGCCGCCACTACTTTTCCCGATGTGCCGTCCCAGCCCTGCACAAGCACGTGTCAGAGAACATCCTCCGTGCCCTGACCAACGCCGTTTCTGACAAGGTCCACCTGACCACGGACACGTGGACGAGTGCTGCCGGGCAGGGCCACTATATATCGCTGACGGCACATTGGGTTAACTTGGTGGAGGCTGGGACCGAGTCTGACCCTGGGGCTGGTCATATACTGCCGACGCCGAGGATTGCTGGGCCTACCTCGGTCCAGGTCTCAAAGGCCTACTATGCCTCCTCCTCCTCCCACCCCTCCTCCACCTCCTCCTCTGAATTACCATCCGTGGGCATGGCGCCATCAGTCGGTAGCTCTAGGCACAGCAGCAGTGCCATCGCTAAGCGACAGCAGGCGGTGCTCAAACTGCTGAGCCTAGGCGATAAAAGGCACACCGCCCAAGAGTTATTACAGGGCATCACGGCGCAGACTGATCTGTGGATGGCCCGCTGAACCTGAAGCCAGGCATGGTTGTGTGTGACAACGGCCGTAACCTGGTGGCAGCTCTGCAACTCGGCAGACTGACACATGTGCCATGCCTGGCCCATGTGTTAAATCTCATAGTTCAGCGTTTCCTCAAGACATACCCCAATCTGTCTGATTTGCTCACGAAGGTGCGCCGCATCTGTGCGCATTTCAGGAAGTCCAGCACAGATGCTGCCACTCTCAGGGCAGCGCAGCGCCGCCTCCAACTGCCCGCTCACCGACTGTTGTGCGACGTGCCCACGAGGTGGAATTCAACACTAACCATGTTATCCAGATTTTACCAGCAGCGCAGAGCGATTGTAGACTGCCAGATGTCAACTTCCACCAGAACTGGTAGTCAGGTCAGTCAGCTTCCTCAAGTCTACAATGAGGAGTGGACGTGGATGTCTGATATCTGTCAGGTGCTGAGTAACTTTGAGGAGTCAACACAGATGGTCAGTGGTGATGCCGCCATCATCAGCCTCACCATCCCGCTGCTTGGCCTGTTGAAAAACTCTCTGGTCAGCATGAAGTCGGAAGCTTTGCGCTCGTCACAAGAGACGGGGGAAGAAGATTCCCTTGTTGATAGCCAAAGCACCCTTAGGTCTGTTTCTCAGCGCATATCGGAGGAGGTGGAGGAGGATGAGGAGGAAGAGGAGGAGAATGTTGGCGAGACAGAAGAGGGGACCATTGTTCAGTCCTTCACTGTTCAGCGTATATGGGCAGAAGAAGAGGAGTTGGAGGAGTTGGAGGAGGAGGAAATGGACAGTCAGGCCAGTGAGGGGAGTGAATTCTTGCGCGTTGGGACTCAGGCGCATATGGCAGATTTCATGCTAAGCTGCCTATCCCGTGACCCTCGTGTTCAAAGAATTTATTCCAGCACCGATTACTGGGTATTCACTCTCCTGGACCCACGGTACAAGCAAAATCTTTCCACTCTCATCCCTGGAGAGGAAAGGAGTGTGAGAATGCATGAATACCAGCAGGCCCTGGTGCACAAGCTGAAACAGTATTTCCCTTCTGACAGCGCTAGCGGCAGAGGGCGTACTTCTGCGGGACAAGTAGCAAGGGAGAGTAGGCGACCAGGCAGCTTGTCCAGCACTGGCAGGGGTACGCTTTACAAGGCCTTTGCCAGTTTTATGTCACCCCAGCAAGACACTGTCACCTGTCCCCAGTCTCGGGCAGAGTAGGGCTGATCTTTACAGAAAGATGGTGAGGGAGTACGTAGCTGACCATACCATCGTCCTAAATGATCAAACAGCTCCCTACAACTACTGGGTTTCAAAGCTGGACATGTGGCACGAACTGGCGCTGTACGCCTTGGAGGTTCTTGCCTGCCCTGCCGCTAGCGTGTTGTCCGAGCGGGTTTTCAGTGCAGCTGGTGGCATCATCACCGATAAGCGTACACGCCTGTAGACTGACAGCGCTGGCAGGCTGACGCTTATCAAGATGAATAAAGCCTGGATTTCTCCGCATTTCCATTCTCCACCAGGTGAAAGAAGCTGAACCTGAATAATGTATGCACTCCTCCTCCTCATTGTCCTCCTTCTCCTCCTCTTTGTACACTAAAGCAGAGGAAACTGGCTATTTTTTTGCCAGGGCCAACTGGCTCTGGCTATAGTACTCTATGTATTTAATTTTTCTGGAGGGCCAACTACCCTGTCCTCTGTTTTAAACAATTTTTGGGAGTGCCACATACAGGCACTCAATCTATGTAATTTTTCTGGAGGACCAGCTACCTGCTCCTCTGGTTTGAAAACTTTTTTTGACTGCCACATACAGGCACTCAATTTATTTAATCTTTTTGGAGGACCAGCTACCTGCTCCTCTGGTTTGAAAACTTTTTTGGACTGCCACATACAGGCACTATCCAAATTAAATTGTCTCCATAGCAACCTCCACACGTCGTCTTTTTAGCTGCCTTCACACGTTGTCTCCATTGCTACCTCCACACGTCATCGCCATAGCTGCCTCCAAAAGTAGTCCATATAGCTGCCTCCATACATGGTCCCCTTATCAAACGAGCTGTGTCAGGCAGAATTTTGGATTGTTTTCATGGCTTCCATGTTAACTTTGTCGCCACCCTGCTGTGTAATCCACAAAATATACTGGCAAACTTTTATCATTTACCAATATTATTTCAGCGCTTCTTGCGCATCTGTTTACATTCCCCTCACCCGCCAGAACCCAAACTTATAAGAACGCTACTACACTTGATCTTATACAAAAGGTTCTTAGAAGTGCTGTTTGGGGAGTAGCCTAGAGACAGGGGCTTGGATTGGCGAAAGCTCGCCTGGCAGCGGAGCGCCAGCTCCATCCCAAGATCCAACTAACATAGTTTTAACTGCAGCACCTTTAATCTACTACTAGTTCACTGCCTCCATACATGGTCCCCTTATCAAACAAGCTGTGTCAGGCAGAATTTTGGGTTGTTTTCATGGCTTCCTCATCAAACTTGTTAACTTTGTCGCCACCCTGCTGTGTAATCCACAAAATATACTGGCAAACTTTTATCATTTACCGATATTATTTGAGCGCTTCTTGCTCACCTCCTTTGGTTCCTCTCTGCCACCCATTGGTTTTAAGCCTGAGTCCATTTAGGGTATGTCACCATGCCACTCTCTAGCCTGCCCCTGCCCCCGCTGCCTCTGCATAGTCCCCTATAGTGTCAGGGTCAATTATTGGATGTTTTAGATGCTATCTAGCCTGATTCGGTCACTCTGTCATTGCCATGCTGTTGCCCATAGTTGTGGCATAATGGTGCAATTAAGCAGCCTCAGAGGCATCCATGCATGCTGCCCCTGCTGTTTCCTGTCCATTTCCGTGGTGTTTCCATCCTTTTCTGAGGTTCCCAGGTGCTTGGCCAAGCTTCCCTGTGCAGATCCTTGGTCCCCTTGAAAAATGCTCGAGTCTCCCATTGACTTCAATGGGGCTCGTTATTCGAGACGAGCACTCGAGCATCGGGAAAAGTTTGTCTCGAATAACGAGTACCCGAGCATTTTAGTGCTCGCTCATCTCTAGAAGGGAGTTATTCTACATTTTTTCCTAAACAGGAATTCTCAAGGATATCTTAACTGACCAGGGAAACCATGTCAAATCTGATGAGGGAACTGTGCAAGGTGTTAAAAGTGACCCAGTTGCACACATTAGTCTACCACCCCAGACAGATGGTCTTGTGGCACAATGTAACAAGACCTTGAAGGCCATGCTGTAAAATCGTGGGAGAGAATGAAGGGCGGGACTGGGACTGTCTTTTACCTTATTTTTTATTCTCAATTAGAGGGTTGCAGTCATGTCTCAAGTAGTGAATGGGGAAGAGCACCCAGTGATTATCTTTGAAAGAAACTGTCCTCACTGGAGATAAAATTAAGTCATCATTGAGTAAGAAAGTGGCCATAAAGTGGGTGCTAGACTTTCTTAGGTACTATTTATTGGGAAGGTTTAAGATAGTGTCAGACCATGCCCCACCATAGTGGAGATAAAGGGGAATAATAACCAGGACACCCGTTGGTTCTTGGCGTTCAAGATTTATCTTTTTTGGTAAAGCACAGGCCAGGAAAAATGCAGATGCTCTGTCAAGGTTGCATAATCTGGTGGCTGAAGTTGCAAAAACCCCTGGCTTTGAGCTGGAAAGGGGGAGGGGTGGAATGTGAGAAGTCAAAAGGGGCCATTATAGATAATAATAATTCTTTATTTATATAGCGCACACAGATTACACACAAAGCTTTCCAGATGAGTCCCTGTCCCCAATGGGAATCATAATCTAATCAACCTACCAGTATGTTTTAGAGTGTGGGAGGTAACTGGAGGACCAGGAGGAAATCCACGCAAACACAGAGAGAACATACAAACTCTTTGCAGAGTTTGAAACCAGGTCCCCAGCGCTGCAAAGCCGGGGTGCTAACCACTAATCCACCGTGCATTATTGATACCAGATGTCACCAAGGTGCCTGGCCTCAGTGAAGTGAGCCAGTTAGCGTTTGGTCAGAAACCTTAGGTTTTTGACATTTTTAATATGTAGTATGGCTGCTTCCCACAGTAGATCCGGTCTGGCTTTTACTCTAGTAATCAAAGGGAGGGATGACTACTCCCACATATCCAGGGCAGGTTTTGGCTAGCAGTGAAAAAGCCAGGAAGCTCAGGTGTGAGTGTTGTGTCTGAGTGTCTGCTAGAATTCGAGTAGAGCTGTTGTATATAAAGCAGCTCGGGACTGCTTTTGCCGCATTGAGGGTGCGGTCACACATGGCATTTGTGACGTGTTTTTAAATGCATTAATAAAACGCACACGTTTGGTTAGTTTGAAAGAGTTTTTCTTCATTGCTAACATTTTCATTGCTAACATTTTCATTGTTAACATTTTCACAGATGTTTCCACTTCAAACCAGCCAAACACATGGTAAATTGTAAACTATGTGTGTTTTAAAATGCATGCATTTCTGCGATACGCTTGAATATGGACAACAAACACTACGTGTGGCCGCACCCTGACTTCCCGCGCTGTTGGATAGATTCCACAAGACTGGGAGTCAGGAAAGTTTATATGGACTGGGGTTTTTCATTTCCTTTTAATTATGTAATGAAGATAAAGATATTTCTGTTTCATTAAACTGTTTAAAGCAAAATAAACACTTAACTTGGACTAAAGCTGGAGAGCCGAATGATTAGACCCCCCACAATATATATATACATGCATCCTCATAGACTAGGGGTTTATGTGAGCGGGGATGTCTGCGCTCCGGAATATGATGGCGCTATACAAATAATGTTTATTATAATAAATATTTTTTATTGAGGAATCTCTATATGGATTATAATGTGCCGGACCTTATTAATTGAATTTAGGTGCATTATATAAGTTTTTATAGGGGGAGCATATGTATTGAAATGGGAAAACTATAAGAGTTTATTAGGGAGTCATTATATGATTTGTGATGATGAAGGTAATAAAGGAATTGAAAAGGAGAGGAAATATGTGAATTGCAGCGGCGTAACTTGAGGGGGTGCAGAGGTTGCGATCGCACCCGGGCCCAAGAAGTTTAGGGGGCCCTTATGGTGTCACTTTCCCATATGAGAAGACTATTATTATTAACCATACATTATAGTCGGGGGCCCGGCACAGACTTTGCACTGGGGCCCATCAGATTCTAGTTACGCCACTGGTGAATTGTAATTATATATAGGAAACTATATGATATTTTTTGGAAGCATTATATACATTTAATGAGTTGATATATGAATGTACATGGGGAAGGCTCTATATGAATTGTAATGAGGTGCATCTTGTAATTTGTAATTGCTGTGGGATGAGTTTGCTGCAGCCCATTGACATGCAGATGACAAAACCTGCACCAAATCCCGCTTTCCGTGGAGAAGAAATAGATGATTGTAATTTCAGTCACCAAAAAATTAATGTATTATACAGCAGATTCATCTTATCTCATTTGGAATTTCTGCCCAGTAATCCTATAATATTGGATAACATCATTCCTAATGATATCATATCTTCTCCCAGGAGTCTCCTAGTGATATGATACGAGCAGCAGGTCCCCAGCATGATGTTCCTCACCCTAGGAATACCACACACCAATATAAAATATGAAATACATTGTCTGATGTATATCTTGTGGCTTTCTAAAGCTGAAAATCCTGGCAAGACCACATGTGTGTTTAAAATCCTTGATCATAACTTCATAGCAAAATGTTGCAATCTATGAATTGGGTGAATTGGGTGATATCCCCTGCTCCATAATGGATATGGCAGTCACATGGTCGGAGCCGTCTTGTCTGAATGGATTTGCATTCCTTTTGTTTAGGATATAGTAAACACATGTAAATGAATTTATCTCGGTCCATTAGAATGGCACATCCTGGCCACATTTGTTTATGGGGGAATGATAGAACAATGGACAACATTCAGGACTTCATCATAAAGGCCCTGCCCTTCTGGTAGGGAAAAGGCATCGACGCCCTTCATTTACATGTGGAAGTCCTTTCATCATTAGGGTAAGACATCACCAAGAGGGGCAGACCGAGAGATATAAGAGAGGCAAGAAAGACTCACATGGAGAGAACTTACTGGAGGTTGGTCTTATTGGAGGCTGAGGAACTGAAACGCTAAAAGGAGAGAGAGCAGATCTATATATATGTGGAAGAGCGAGCCTGGACAGGAAGACGGGATACTACTGCCATGGACCCCCAAAGCGGTGAGTACTGATAATGTTTCATCCATTTCTTTTTAGAAATTGATTGCTCCTCTGTTCCCCTTTCTTCTGTCTATATCCCCTACCTTAAAATGTGTTCAAGGATCTAATCAGTCATACAATTGGTAGGGCAATTAACTTTATATATAATAGATCTATGTACCAAAATATATTGTGTCTGATCTACTATGGGTAAAAATATGTGGTTGAAGAGAGCAGGGATGTAGAAATATTGTATATAAAAGTTAAATTTATCTACTAACCAATCTATCACAAGTCCTCCCCTGTCTACGGCTAGATCACATCCCTAGTGTCTTCTATGGACTCATGCACAGGGTTGTATATTCCACTGTCTCTGTATGAGTTGACTGCCTGTGCCAAAATACTCAGAGCAGGTCCTATTCCTACCCAAGTTTATGGAGTGCACATGCCGGTGACTGTAGGGAAACAATGAACCACAGGACCATTGTTTGTGGCCCAATACCTACACAGGTTTGTGTGAGAGAAACTTAACCTTCAGTTTATATGTCGAGGACAAAGATTACTAACTAATACAACATAAACCAATTCTTCTAGAAATAATATATAACAAAATAATGTCTTATTCATGTCCGAAATGTAACCCAGGTTTTACTTTGAAACTTGAGCTTTACTGAGAACTCACACAGGAGAGAAGATGTTTTTATGAGCTGGTTAGACATAAGGAAATGTAGTGCTTATATAGAAATGTTTTAAATATTGATATCATGAGTGATTTAATTAACTCAATTATCAATGTATCTACTATTCCCATCAGATATTAAAGCCGATGATTGTGGCATCACACAAGATACAGATAAAGAGAGCGCCATGAGCATGGATTTACCTTCAGCCCTTCACAGCAAAGATCCATCATCTGATCCCATTACATTGGACATCTCTTCTGATATATCAAAGACCAAGAGTCAGAAAAGAAGTCTCAGAAAAGGAGCTGAACAACCAAGAGCTTCCACTAGAGAGAAGCCATTTTCATGTTCAGAGTGTGACAGATGTTTTGCATTTAAATCAGAACTTATTAGACATGAAAGAAGTCACACAGGGGAAAAGCCGCATTCATGTGCAGTATGTGGCAAATGCTTTTCACGAAATTCTTTGCTTGTAATACATGAGAGAATTCACACAGGGGAGAAGCCATTTTCATGCTCTGAATGTGGCAAATGTTATGCTCGTAAGTCAGCGCTCGTAAAACATGAGAGAACACACACAGGTGAGAAGCTATTCTCATGTTCAGAATGTGGCAAATGTTTTGCGTGTAAATCAATACTTGTTATACATGAGAGAATTCACACAGGGTTGAAGCCATTTTCATGTGCGGAGTGTGACAAATGTTTTAGCCATAAATCAGCCCTTGTGAAGCATGAAAGAATTCACACAGGAGAGAAGCCATTTTCATGTTCGGAATGTGGCAAATGTTTTTATCATACATCAGATCTTGTGAAACATCAGAGAATTCACACAGGGGAAAAACCATTTTCATGTCCAGAATGTGGAAAATGTTTTACTCGGAATCTGGAGCTTGAAATGCATAAAAGGACTCACACAGGGGAGAAGCCATTTTCATGTTCAGAATGTGGCAAATGTTTTGCCCGTAAGTCAGGTCTTGAAATACACGAGAGAATTCACACAGAAGAAAAGCCATTTTCATGCTCAGTATGTGGCAAACATTTTGCCCATCATTCAGGGCTTGCAGTACATAAGAGAATACACACGGGCAAGAAACCGTTTCAATGTTCCGAATGTGGCAAATGTTATGCTCATAAGTTATCGCTTGTGAATCATGAGAGAATTCACACAGGGGAGAAATTGTAATGTTTAGAATGTCGCAAAATTGCTGATCTGTTTTAGAGCTTAGGACATAAGAGAGAAACCATTTTCTTTTTCTCAGTTAAAAATGGCATTGAGATTGAGAAGGAATCGTTATAATGTATTGACCAATAATGTGCGCATTTAAAAAATGTGGAGAACTGGTATAATCATTCAAAACAATCAGTAAAAGAGAATAAAAATTGTAACACTCAAAACTGTTCTGTGTCTACTTGTGTCTTTGGACAAGGCCTGATGTCCTACTGGTACAGGACCTGCGGTGATGTCAGAATCATGTGACTGATCACATGCTTCTTACATTACCGCAGGTCTCATACTGTCATGCTGCACTGGGGCAGGGTGAGAAGAAGAGGAATGGGGGAAGTGTGTGTGTATAGGTGAGCTGAGTGAGTGTGTATAGGTGAGCTGTGTGTGTTTATAGGTGAGCTGTGTGTGTGTATAGGTGAGCTGAGTGAGTGTGTGTATAGGTGAGCTGTGTGTGTGTATAGGTGAGCTGTGTGTGTGTATAGGTGAGCTGAGTGAGTGTGTATAGGTGAGCAGAGTGAGTGTGTATAGGTGAGCTGAGTGAGTGTGTATAGGTGAGCTGAGTGTGTATGTGGATGGATGATGCAGAGCTGTGTGTGTATGTGGATGGATGATGCAGAGCTGTGTGTGTATGTGGATGGATAATGCAGAGCTGAATGTGTATGTAGAAAGATGATGCAGAGCTGAATGTGTATGTAGAAAGATGATGCAGAGCTGAGTGTGTAAATGTATGTCTGTGTGCGCTGTGCTTTAGTGCGACCAACAGGGATATTTTAATTGGTGTAAAATATATTTTTCCTTTTTTTGGAAGCCTAAATCTGGGGTGCGTCCTATAGTAAGAAGCGTCTTATAGTCCGAAAAATACCTTATTTACATAAGTAACAATGTTTGTTTTGTCTTTTAACAGCAATAATAAGGATTAACAGTGTAAAACACAAGTTACTGCTTACATGGCACATGCATATCGTGATGAGTTTTGCAGATGCAGTCAAAATGCATCTCAAACATCTTCACCTTCTTCTTCCTGGTGCATTTAAGTGCATTGTCTTGGGACACAATTTGAATCTTAAATCCCACGCTCAGTCTGATTGTCCGACGGCCCGGTCCACGATTTCTGTCGCATGGAAGCCGGCGCAGCTGCGCCACAATTTGATCGTGTGCGACACAATCCCAGAGCAAACCCCTAATAAATACTTATCAAAGCTGGCCAAATCTCAAAAACGGTGAACATCTCGTCGAAAGTGTGATACGCGACGCTTAGTAAATAAGCCCCATTGTGTTTTAGACATGTAATGGCTCTTATTATGTATTTATTGTTCCTCACGGACTTGCCCACTGCATTTTCTATATTTTTTTAAACTTATCCAAAACGTAACTTTTTCTGGTTTAGGTCCTATTGTCAAATTGTATATCCTAAAGGGGCTGTAACTCCATGCATACAGGGCCCATATTATGTACTTGTTTTGTCACACAGGATTCATGCACTGCAGGTTTTCCTTCCGTGTTTTCCTGTTGCATAGTTTGCAGTATCTACCAGTTTCAGCAAAGTGGCTGAGATTTGAAGGGGTGTTCCCATTAATAGCATTTAGAATAAGGGGGACAAATATCTGAGAGCAGGGGGTCCCAGCCGTGGAGTCCACCATAATGAGACAATTTTGCAATTCACATTCAGATAAAAATTTTTATTGGTTTCCATCACCTTGTTTTATGAATTGACCAGGAAGATTTTTTGCCCTGCACTACATATATCGCTTTGGGGGTTGTGGCGCTCCTGCAGGGCTACAGTATTGTCTCTACAATGTGCCTCATGCTCCAGTAAAGAAATAGTTAGAAACAGGCTACAGCAAATTTGACCCTACAAATCTGCATACAGTGTTAGATATTGTCCCTTGATATTTTTGTTATCCTACCTATAAGCTGGTAGCAGCAGGACTGTGAAATATACATTTATATTCCAGTGAAATCTTTCCGCTGAGCACAACACAGCCCCGTCCCCTTTATTTTCTAAAAGCAGCAGCAGGTCTCTAGTTAGATATTACAGCTGTGGGGACGGGATGCAGAGTAGATTAATGGTTGGGATCACAGAGCACAGCAGTGTGGGGCCAGTTCCTCAGTGCCCTATGTCCAGATACAGATATAGGATATTCTCTGTACCATTAACAAACTAGCGCTCTGCAGGGGCGTAACTACAGCGGTAGCAGCCATAGCAGTTGCTATGGGACCCACAGTGTCAGGGGGCCCTGGCATTCAACCTGACACACTGAAGAATGGAGGATTTGCACCATTTTGGACAGGTTATGCTGAACATTGTACACCATGAAATCTAATAAAAATATAACAGTGCACATCATCCAACTTGAACGCCACAAGTGAACAAATCTAAAAGTTTTCACTTAGATATCTAATTTTTCTTTTATGCCTTTAGCAAGATCTGTAGGATCGATCCATCTGAATTCTCATGCGGCCGCACAACCTTTTATAAATATATGTTTTATTTATTTTCTATGCGTTTATATGGATTTAAACTTTTCTATATTTTTATGTTTTTTATTACGATTGCTTAGAAAGCAAACTTAGTCTTATTTTGTTATGTGCGTCCCAGTAGAAGCGGTAGAAGATAGACAAGCGTATCATTCTACGATAGTGCTGATGCTCTGCATTGAGGCTCTGACGTAGCACACAGAACGAAAATGAGGTTTTGTTTGTTTGTATGTATATAAGGCTCCTCATTATACAAACCGTTATCCCTCTGTATAGATGTGGTTTTAACCCGATGAAGGCATTGGACAAATGCCGTAACGGGTTGTTTCATTCACCCACCTATTGTGAAATAAGGATTTGGAACCTTAGAGGATGCTTTATCGGAGTGGATACTCTCAATTCCAGTGTACGGAACATCTGAATCAGAATCAGCAAAGTTCTAGGACAACACATGGGTTTCCAGGACATAACCAAGTCCTTTCACTAAAAATATCAGTTAAAAATGTACAGTATTGTACTGTATTTCCTATAAAAGGAAACCTACCATAAGGAATCTACCATCACAAGTAGATGTGATAGTAGATTCCTCCTACCCACGTCTGCCCTAATCTGTAATTTCAATAATCATGTAACCTAAATAGAGATGAGCGAGCACTAAAATGCTCGGGTACTCGTTATTCGAGACGAACTTTTCCCGATGCTCGAGTGCTCGTTTCGAGTAACGAGCCCCATTGAAGTCAATGGGAGACTCGAGCATTTTTCAAGGGGACCAAGGCTCTGCACAGGGAAGCTTGGCCAAACACCTGGGAACCTCAGAAAAGGATGGAAACACCACGGAAATGGACAGGAAACAGCAGGGGCAGCATGCATGGATGCCTCTGAGGCTGCTTAATCGCACCATTATGCCAAAATTATGGGCAATAGCATGGCCATGACAGAGTGACAGAATGAAGCTAGATAGCATCTAAAACATCCAATAATTGACCCTGACACTATAGGGGACGGCATGCAGAGGCAGCGGCAGCAGCGGAAGGCTAGAGAGTGGCATGGCGACATACCCTAAATGGACTCAGGCTTCAAACCAATGGGTGGCAGAGAGGAACCAAAGGAGGTGAGCAAGAAGCGCTCAAATAATATTGGTACATGATAAAAGTTTGCCAGTATATTTTGTGGATTACACAGCAGGGTGGCGACAAAGTTAACATGGAAGCCATGAAAACAATCCAAAATTCTGCCTGACACAGCTCGTTTGATAAGGGGACCATGTATGGAGGCAGTGAACTAGTAGTAGATTAAAGGTGCTGCAGTTAAAACTATGTTAGTTGGTTCTTGGCATGGAGCTGGCGCTCCGCTGCCAGGCGAGCTTTCGCCAATCCAAGCCCCTGTCTCTAGGCTACTCCCCAAACAGCACTTCTAAGAACCTTTCGGATAAGATCAAGTGTAGTAGCGTTCTTATAAGTTTGGGATATGGCGGGTGAGGGGAATGTAAACATCTGCGCAAGAAGCGCTGAAATAATATCCGTAAATGAAAAAAGTTTTCCAGTATATTTTGTGGCTTACACAGCAGGGTGGCGACAAAGTTAACAAGTTTGATGTGGAATGCCCTGCAATAGCTCTTGGGCGGTGTGCCTTTTATCACCTAGGCTCAGCAGTTTGAGCACCGCCTGCTGTCGCTTAGCAACGGCACTGCTGCTGTGCCTAGAGCTACCGACTGATGGCGCCATGCCCACGGATGGTAATTCGGAGGAGGAGGTGGAGGAGGGGTGGGAGGATTTGGAGGTATAGTAGGCCTTTGAGACCTGGACCGAGGTAGGCCCCGCAATCCTCTGCGTCGGCAGTATATGACCAGCCCCAGGGTCAGACTCGGTCCCAGCCTGCACCAAGTTAAGTGTAGTAGCGTTCTTATAAGTTTGGGATATGGCGGGTGAGGGGAATGTAAACAGATGCGCAAGAAGCGCATGATGCGCATGGAGCTGGCGCTCCGCTGCTAGGCGAGCTTTCGCCAATCCAAGCCCCTGTCTCTAGGCTACTCCCCAAACAGCACTTCTAAGAACCTTTTGTATAAGATCAAGTGTAGTAGCGTTCTTATAAGTTTAGGATATGGCGGAGGAGGGGAATGTAAACAGATGCGCAAGAAGCGCTGAAATAATATCCGTAAATGGTAAAAGTTTGCCAGTGTATTTTGTGGATAACACAGCAGGGTGGCGACAAAGTTAACAACTTTGATGTGGAATCCATGAAAACAACCCAAATTTCGGCCTGACAAACCTCGTTTGATAAAGGGACGATGTATGGAGGCAGCTATATGGACGACTTTTGGAGGTAGCAATGGAGACAACGTGTGGAGGCTGCTATGGAGACAATTCAATTTGGATAGTGCCTGTATGTGGCAGTCCAAAAAATGTTTCAAACCAGAGGAGCAGGTAGGTGGCCCTCCAGAAAAATGGAATAGATTGAGTGCCTGTATGTGGCAGTCCAAAAAATTTTTCAAACCAGAGGAGCAGGTAGGTGGCCCTCCAGAAAAATGGAATAGATTGAGTGCCTGTATGTGGCAGTCCAAAAAAGTTTTCAAACCAGAGGAGCAGGTAGGTGGCCCTCCAGAAAAATGGAATAGATTGAGTGCCTGTATGTGGCAGTCCAAAAAAGTTTTTAAACCAGAGGAGCAGGTAGGTGGCCCTCCAGAAAAATGGAATAGATTGAGTGCCTGTATGTGGCAGTCCAAAAAAGTTTTTAAACCAGAGGAGCAGGTAGGTGGCCCTCCAGAAAAATGGAATAGATTGAGTGCCTGTATGTGGCAGTCCCAAAAAATTGTTTAAAACAGAGGACCGGAAAGGTGGCCCTCCAGAAAAATTGAATAGATTGAGTGCCTGTATGTGGCACTCCCAAAAATTGTTTAAAACAGAGGACCGTGTCGGTGGCCCTCCAGAAAAATTAAATGCATAAAGTACTATACCTAGAGCCAGTGGGCCCTGTCAAAAAACAGCCAGTTTCCTCTGCTTTACTGTAGAAAGAGGAGGAGAAGGAGGAAAATGAGGAGGAGGAGGAGTGGATAAATTATTCAGGTTGAGCTTCCTTCACCTGCTGGAGATTTGAAATTAGGAGAAATCCATGCTTTATTCATCTTGATAAGCGTCAGCCTGTCAGCGCTGTCAGTCGACAGGCGTGTACGCTTATCGGTGATGATGCCACCAGCTGCACTGAAAACCCGCTCTGACAAGACGCTAGCGGCAGGGCAGGCAAGAACCTCCAAGGCGTAGAGCGCCAGTTCGTGCCACATGTCCAGCTTTGAAACCCAGTAGTTGTAGGGAGCTGTGTGATCATTTAGGACGATGGTATGGTCAGCTACGTACTCCCTCACCATCTTTCTGTAAAGATCAGCCCTACTCTGCCGAGACTGGGGACAGGTGACAGTGTCTTGCTGGGGTGACATAAAGCTGGCAAAAGCCTTGTAAAGCGTACCCTTGCCAGTGCTGGACAAGCTGCCTGCTCGCCTACTCTCCCTCGCTACTTGTCCCGCAGAACTACGCACTCTGCCGCTAGCGCTGTCAGAAGGGAAATACTGTTTCAGCTTGTGCACCAGGGCCTGCTGGTATTCATGCATTCTCACACTCCTTTCCTCTCCAGGGATGAGAGTGGAAAGATTTTGCTTGTACCGTGGGTCCAGGAGAGTGAATACCCAGTAATCGGTGCTGGAATAAATTCTTTGAACGCGAGGGTCACCGGATAGGCAGCCTAGCATGAAATCTGCCATATGCGCCAGAGTACCAACGCGTAAGAATTCACTCCCCTCACTGGCCTGACTGTCCATTTCCTCCTCCTCCAACTCCTCCAACTCCTCTTCTTCTGCCCATACACGCTCAACAGTGTAGGACTCAACAATGGTCCCCTCTTGTGTCTCGCCAACATTCTCCTCCTCTTCCTCCTCATCCTCCTCCACCTCCACCTCCTCCAATATGCGCTGAGAAACAGACCTAAGGGTGCTTTGGCTATCAACAAGGGAATCTTCTTCCCCTGTCTCTTGTGAGGAGCGCAAAGCTTCCGACTTCATGCTGACCAGAGAGTTTTTCAACAGGCCAAGCAGCGGGATGGTGAGGCTGATGATGGCGGCATCGCCACTGACCATCTGTGTTGACTCCTCAAAGTTACTCAGCACCTGACAGATATCAGACATCCACGTCCACTCCTCATTGTAGACTTGAGGAAGCTGACTGACCTGACTACCAGTTCTGGTGGAAGTTGACATCTGGCAGTCTACAATCGCTCGGCGCTGCTGGTAAACTCTGGATAACATGGTCAGTGTTGAATTCCACCTCGTGGGCACGTCGCACAACAGTCGGTGAGCGGGCAGTTGGAGGCGGCGCTGCGCTGCCCTGAGAGTGGCAGCATCTGTGCTGGACTTCCTGAAATGCGCACAGATGCGGCGCACCTTCGTGAGCAAATCAGACAGATTGGGGTATGTCTTGAGGAAACGCTGAACTATCAGATTTAACACATGGGCCAGGCATGGCACATGTGTCAGTCTGCCGAGTTGCAGAGCCGCCACCAGGTTACGGCCGTTGTCACACACAACCATGCCTGGCTTCAGGTTCAGCGGTGCCAGCCACAGATCAGTCTGCGCCGTGATGCCCTGTAATAGTTCTTGGGCGGTGTGCCTTTTATCGCCTAGGCTCAGCAGTTTGAGCACCGCCTGCTGTCGCTTAGCGACGGCACTGCTGCTGTGCCTAGAGCTACCGACTGATGGCGCCATGCCCACGGATGGTCGTTCGGAGGAGGAGGTGGAGGAGGGGTGGGAGGAGGAGGAGGCATAGTAGGCCTCAAACACCTGGACCGAGGTAGGCCCCGCAATCCTCGGCGTCGGCAGTATATGACCAGCCGCAGGGTCACACTCGGTCCCAGCCTCCACCAAGTTAACCCAATGTGCCGTCAGAGATATATAGTGGCCCTGCCCGGCAGCACTCGTCCACGTGTCCGTGGTCAGGTGGACCTTGTCAGAAACGGCGTTAGTCAGGGCACGGATTATGTTGTCTGACACGTGCTGGTGCAGGGCTGGGACGGCACATCGGGAAAAGTAGTGGCGGCTGGGGACCGAATACCGAGGGGCGGCCGCCGCCATGAGGCTGCGAAAGGCCTCGGTCTCTACTAGCCTATAGGGCAGCATCTCCAGGCTTAGCAATCTGGAGATGTGCACATTAAGGGCTTGGGCGTGCGGGTGGGTTGCACTATATTTGCGTTTCCGCTCCAGCGTCTGGGGTATGGAGAGCTGAACGCTGGTGGATGCTGTGGAGGATCGTGGAGGTGACGATGGGGTTTTTGTGGCAGGGTCCTGGGCAGGGGGCTGACTATCAGCTGACACAGGGGAAGGAGCAGTGGTGTGCACGGCCAGAGGTGAACGCGCTTGTTGCCACTGAGTGGGGTGTTTAGCATTCATATGCCTGCGCATACTGGTGGTAGTTAAGCTAGTAGTGGTGGAACCCCTGCTGATCCTGGTTTGGCAAATGTGGCACACCACAGTCCGTCGGTCATCCGGTGTTTCCTTAAAGAACCTCCAGACTTCTGAAAATCTAGCCCTCGCCGCAGGAGCCCTCGCCACGGGAGCTTCACTAGTTGACACATTTGGCGCTGATGCACCAGCTCTGGCCCTGCCTCTCCGTCTGGCCCCACCACTGCCTCTTCCAACCTGTTCTGGTCGAGGACTCTCCTCCGTCTCAGAAGCACTGTGTTCACCCGGCCTCTCAACCCAGCTTGGGTCTGTCACCTCATCATCCTCCGATCCCTCAGTCTGCTCCCCCCTCGGACTTCCTGCCCTGACAACAACTTCCCCACTGTCTGACAACCGTGTCTCCTCATCGTCGGACACCTCTTTACACACTTCTTCCACTACGTCAACAAGGTCATCATCACCCACAGACTGCGACTGGTGGAAAACCTGGGCATCGGAAAATTGCTCATCAGCAACCGGACAAGTGGTTCGTGACTGTGGGAAGGGTCCAGAAAACAGTTCCTCAGAGTATGCCGGTTCAAATGGCAAATTTTGCTGGGAGGGGGCAGACTGGGGGGGAGGAGGCTGAGGTGCAGGAGCTGGAGGAGTGCCGATTTCGGTGACATGGGTGGACTGCGTGGAAGACTGACTGGTGGACAAATTGCTCGAAGCATTGTCGGCAATCCACGACATCACCTGTTCGCACTGTTCTGGCCTCAACAGTGCTCTACCACGATTCCCAGTAACTTCAGACATGAACCTAGGGAGTGTAGCTCTGCGGCGTTCCCCTGCTCCCTCATAAGCAGGTGGTGTCTCACCCCGCCCAGGACCACGGCCTCTGACCCCTGCAGTAGTTGGACGCCCACGTCCCCGCCCTCGTCCTCTACCCCTAGCCCTCGGGTTAAACATTTTGAAAATGAGAGTTATAACTTGTATTTTTTTTTTACCTTTTTTTTTTTTTTTTTTTTTTTTTTTGTGTTTTTTAGTTTTTAAAACCAAACGATGCTATCCTATTGCTATGGCTATTTTCTAGCCAAGTATTACAGCACACTACTATGCCAGATGAGATGACGCTGAGATATGAAAAAAATAAACGTAAAATAAAAAAGGAAATGGCAGACTGTGCCTAGTTGAAATACAACCCCGGGCCCTAATAAATTTTCCCACTTCGGTCTTTGCGATGGATATGTGCGTCACTAAAACGCAGTGGTCGCAAGTCTGACTCCAAATTGCTCCCAATTTGATAGTAGATGCACTGCAGCAAGTACAGCCACCAGCAGATCAACCAGAAATCAAATATATATAACGCTACTGTAGGCGTAATTAAGACGTTTGTATTCTCCTATGGCTATTTTCTAGCCAAGTATTACAGCACACTACTATGCCAGATGAGATGACGCTGAGTTATGAAAAAAATAAACGTAAAATAAAAAGAAACTGGCAGACTGTGCCTAATTGAAATACAACCCCGGGCCCTAATAAATTTTCCCACTTCGGTCTTTGCGATGGATATGTGCGTCACTAAAACACAGTGGTCGCAAGTCTGACTCCAAATTGCTCCCAATTTGATAGTAGATGCACTGCAGCAAGTACAGCCACCAGCAGATCAACCAGAAATCAAATATATATAACGCTACTGTAGGCGTAATTAAGACGTTTGTATTCTCCTATGGCTATTTTCTAGCCAAGTATTACAGCACACTACTATGCCAGATGAGATGACGCTGAGTTATGAAAAAAATAAACGTAAAATAAAAAGAAACTGGCAGACTGTGCCTAATTGAAATACAACCCCGGGCCCTAATAAATTTTCCCACTTCGGTCTTTGCGATGGATATGTGCGTCACTAAAACACAGTGGTCGCAAGTCTGACTCCAAATTGCTCCCAATTTGATAGTAGATGCACTGCAGCAAGTACAGCCACCAGCAGATCAACCAGAAATCAAATATATATAACGCTACTGTAGGCGTAATTAAGACGTTTGTATTCTCCTATGGCTATTTTCTAGCCAAGTATTACAGCACACTACTATGCCAGATGAGATGACGCTGAGTTATGAAAAAAATAAACGTAAAATAAAAAGAAACTGGCAGACTGTGCCTAATTGAAATACAACCCCGGGCCCTAATAAATTTTCCCACTTCGGTCTTTGCGATGGATATGTGCGTCACTAAAACACAGTGGTCGCAAGTCTGACTCCAAATTGCTCCCAATTTGATAGTAGATGCACTGCAGCAAGTACAGCCACCAGCAGATCAAACAGAAATCAAATATATATAACGCTACTGTAGGCGTAATTAAGACGTTTGTATTCTCCTATGGCTATTTTCTAGCCAAGTATTACAGCACACTACTATGCCAGATGAGATGACGCTGAGTTATGAAAAAAATAAACGTAAAATAAAAAGAAAATTTTCCCACTTTGGTGTTTGAGGTGGATATGTGTGTCACTAAGAGCTAAACACAACGGTAGCAAGTCCCCCTGCTAATTCCTCACAATATGGTACTAGCTGCAAATAAAAAAAAAAAAAATTATAACGTTATTGTAGCCCTAAGAAGGGCTGTTGGGTTGTTGTAGAATCACTCCTGCCTAACAGTAAGCTAATAGAACACCCTAACGCTTTCCCTGAGCAGCAGCAGCTCTCTCCCTAGCGGCATCCAGACAGAGAATGATCCGAGCAGCGCGGGCAGCGGCTAGTCTATCCCAGGGTCACCTGATCTGGCCAGCCAACCACTGCTATCTACGTGTAAGGGTACCACGTCATGCTGGGTGGAGTGCAGAGTCTCCTGGCTTGTGATTGGCTCTGTTTCTGGCCGCCAAAAAGCAAAACGGCGGGAGCTGCCATTTTCTCGAGCGGGCGAAATACTCGTCCGAGCAACGAGCAGTTACGAGTACGCTAATGCTCGATCGAGCATCAAGCTCGGACGAGTATGTTCGCTCATCTCTAAACCTAAACTAACTTGAAAAAAAACTGTTTACATATTTCTGAAATAAAGTTTATAACAAGCCAATCTTCCCTCCCTCAATCCCTCTGAGCTGTGCAGCACTATATGTGACTGGTCCCATGACTCTATAAAATTACTTATTTCCTTACAAGCAGATGGATGGCAGTGCCCTGCAGGCTATTTTCTCCTGCACACTCATGAGGTTGGAGGTCCCTGATAATAACTGAGATAATGGAATCTATCAACTATGATGGGTGAAGCTATATATAGTAAGATATAAAGCTAGGAAAATACATTTCCAGGACATAGCAGTCAAATGGCCATTGGAGCCGTCTTGTCTTCATGGATGTGTATTCCCTATTGCTCAGGATGTTGAATCAGTAGGGAATCACAAGGAGACAATGGGCCTAGTAAACACTTGTAAATGAAGTTTTAAAGCTCCACTGGAAAGACACACCCTGGACACATTTGTTTGGGGAGAGTGATGAACCCATAACAAAGGACAACACTCAGGGCGTGATAAATGCTCAGCCTTTGTCTTGTAAACCGACCCCCTTCATTTACATGCGGAAAGTTCTTTTATCATTGGGGTGGGACCGAGGGGTATAAGAGGCCCAAACAGGACTCACATGGGGAGAACTTTCTGGATCTTCAAGATCTTACTGGAGGAGCTTAGACTAAGGGACTGATACACTGATTGAACAAGTGAGTAGGTGGGTTATGGGATATGTCACATCACTGGATCGTCTATAGATTTTGTTATCTACAGCTTTGCTTATTGCAATTCTTATTCTTCATGAGAAAATTATTGTATCTGTGGATAGAAATATTGTATAAATCTGATGGTATTTTAACTTAAAATACGATGGGGTGAATTTATTAAGACTTGTGTTTTTATTATTTTACATGTGTTTTCTGCCAGAAAACTGGCGGAGAAGGCATAGTAAAATCCCACCCCCATCGTTTTCTGTTGTACAGCCTACATTTTCTCCACTATCTTCTATATTAATTGCATTTAATTTTCTGATCAGAGATAGAAGATATGACATGGGATGTTTATGTCCATAATCAATTGCCAGGAAAAGAATCTTCTGACATGGATGTAAATAACACTGAGGAGAGGGAGATCCCCAAGGTGGAGGAAGAAGAGCCAGAGGAGCGAGGCTGGGAAGGAGGATCTGCTGCTGGTACCAGGGACCCCCAGAATGGTGAGTACTGACAGCCTTTCCATTCAGTGCTTTATAGAAATCATTGATTCTCTCTTCCTTTTCGATATTCCTATATTCACCTATATAAATATAACATGTGCAGAATAATGTGCTAATGAAGGGAAGCAAAGATACAGAAATAAAAAGGCAAAATGATCCTTAGTAGCTGAAGTGCGTGCTTAGTGGGTGCATAGATGCAGGGGTATAAATGTGCCGAGATCATAGAAGTGTAAGCCTGCAAAGGCATAGAGATGAAGGGCTGAAGTGGTGTAGGGGTGCTGATATATGTAGGAATATAGAGAAATATGCCCCATACAGAAGTGAAGGGCTGCAGATGAGGTATAGGGGTGCAAGGATGTAAAGCAATACAAGTGAAGGGTGCTTAAGATATATAGGATACAGGGATGTAGAGGTATTTATTAGCTTAAATGTTGCAAACAATATGAAATAAAGACCACTAGGGTATATTTTTTCATCATCTACCTGTTGAGTGCTGATTATTTATTGAACTCTTTCATATGTATCAATCTATTTTATAGTATCTATAATCTAATCTATAATCTATGGGCCAGATACTATAGGGGGAAACTAGGGGGGAGTCAAACTCACCCCTGCTGCCACATTGCCCTACTTCACCACTCAGACACAGCACCCTTCTAACCCGTTCATGCCCACTTGGTGGAAGTTGGCGTAAGGGGATAATTAGGTACAATTCCTAGCCATGTACCATGAATTGCATTTTACACAATAGAATATTCATACACAGTGATCTATGTTTTTACCATGGGGGGGGGAGGGGGTGATTTATCACAGCTTACTTGTATCAAGTAATCGGAACCTCTAGATTATATGTTGGGGACAAGTAATTCAACTATTCTACTATTTTGTATAGAAATATAATTCATGTCCACAATGTAACCGGTATTATGCTAAAACCTATGATTTACTAAAAATTCACACAGGAGAGAAGCTGTTTATGTGGTCAAAAAGTGTCATACTAGATATATAAAGCTGAAACCAGAGCTGGTTAGACATGCACAAATTTAGGGGGTCATTTATCTTTTACCCTTCTCTGTGCTCTTTTTGTACCTCTAATGAGTGTGTATTTTGTGTTGTGTGGTTTGTAGTCTGGGCTCTTTGTAAAATGCAGCTTTTTAAAAAATTTTTTTTTTAAAAGCTGCAATTTTTTACCCAACTAACGACACTGTCTTTCGTACACCTGGCGGGCAGTGGAGTATTTTTGACAGGGCAGATTAGGATTTCCATGGGCCCGAGGCTGTATGACTATTATAGCTACTACCAGTTTGGAATTCCATTCCGACATATCATACTAGAATCCAGCTTCTTGAGAAATGGAGGATGTGTCCCTTCATTTCTAAATTATATTGTATTATAGTCCACTTTGGATTTTTCTCCCATTGTATAGGCACAAACAACAATGCTAAATCAGGCACAAACATCTGGAAGCAGGTAAAATACTAAGACAAATTAGGTGGAAACCAAGAAAACTGGTAAACCTTGTGCACTTTTTAAAAAAGTTGCAAATAATTGTCACTAAAGTACAGCCTACAAAATAAATCCAACAAAGATAAACCTGCCCCTCAGTGTTTTATGTAGAAATGTTATAAATATTTATTTTATTAGATATTTTATCAACTAAGTTATTAATGAACCTTTTATTCCCAGCAGATGACGTCACACAGAGCTCAGAAGAAAATCTGATATCTTCAAATATTAGGACAATTGATTTTGGTATCACACAAGATACAGATAAAGAGAGCGCCATGAGCATGGATTTACCCTCAGCCCTTCACAACAAAGATCCATCATCTGATCCTATTACATTGGGCATCTGTTCTGATATATCACAAACTAATTGGCAGAAAATAAGTCAACGTAATGGAGCTGAACATTCAAGAGAGTTCACCACGGAGAAGACAATTACATGTTCAGAATGTGGCAAAGGTTTTAGGTATAAATCAAAATATCTAAGCCATGTACGAATTCACACAGGGGAGAAGCCATTTTCATGTGCAGAATGTGACAAACGTTTTGCTAGTAAGAAATCGCTTGTACGACATGAGAGAATTCACACTGGGGAGAAGCCATATTCATGTGCAGAATGTGACAAATGTTTTGCTCATAAGGAATCACTTGGACAACATGAGAGAATTCACACAGGGGAGAAGCCATTTTCATGTTCAGAATGTGGGAAATGTTTTGCTCGTAAGGAATCACTTGTACAACATGAGAGAATTCACACAGGGGAGAAGCAATTTACATGTTCAGAATGTGGGAAATGTTTTGCTCGTAAGGAATCACTTGTACAACATGAGAGAATTCACACTGGGGAGAAACCATTTTCATGTTCAGAATGTGAGAAAAGTTTTACACAGAAAAATGATCTTGTTAGACATGAAAGAATTCACACAAGGGACAAACTATTTTCATGTTCAGAATGTGGAAAATGTTTTACTCGTAGGTCATTGCTTGGAAAACATGAGAGAATTCACACAGGGGAGAAACCATTTTCATGTTCAGAATGTGGGAAATGTTTTATTTGTAAATCACAACTTGTGAGACATGAGCAAATTCACACAGGAGAGAAACCATTTTCATGTTCAGAATGTGGGAAATGTTTTGCTTCTAAATCAGTGCTTGTAGTACATGAGAGAAGTCACACAGGGGAAAAGCCATTTTCATGTTCAGAATGTGGAAAATGTTTTAGTTGTCAATCACATCTTGAGAAGCATGAGAGAATTCACACTGGGGAGAAGCCATTCTCATGTTCAGAATGTGGAAATTGTTTTGCTCATAAGGAATCACTTGTACAGCATGAGATAATTCACACAGGGGAGAAACCATTTTCATGTTCAGAATGTGGGAAATGTTTTGCTCGTAAGGTATCGCTTGTACAGCATGAGAGAATTCACACAGGGGAGAAGCCATTTTCATGTTCAGAATGTGGGAAATGTTTTGGTCGTCAATCACATCTTGTGAGACATGAGAGAATTCACACAGGGGAATAGCCATTTTTATGTACAGTATGTGGGAATCGGTCTACATTGAAAATAAAGCTCATTAGCTAAAGCTTATGAAATGTTTCAACCAATAAACAGTATATTAAAAAAAATGGAGGGCTTGTACAATTATTTGTCATCAAAAACTCACAGACTTAGGTTCTTACACACTAGTGAGAGTGATGTGTCCAACTCGTATACCTTTAGGTAGGCAGACATAGCCTCTATCTCGGGCACAGATAATGGGTAACATGTCCTCGTGGAGGAGAAATAGAAGTTGCAGTGACAGCCTCAAGAACCTGTTGCTGTTGCTGGGTAGCTAGCAACTGTTGCAGCATGGCAGTGAGTTACTCCAGCTGATCACGCTATGCGGCAATCTGCCGAGATTGGTGGATCACGATGGTGATTGGGCTTCCTGGGAGATGGAATCTCTGCGGGATCCATGGCCGGATCTTACTGTCAGACTCAGGGCTTGTGGATCCTCTGGACCACTGCAGACGATGACACAAGCCACTACCTGGGACCGGGTGGTACCCGGTTTTCACCAGAGCCCAACGCAAAGAGGGTTGGGCTAGTTTTGGCATGCTACCATCAGGTCTTTCCACAGGCGTGACTTGTCTGCAGTGGCGGCCAAGGTCGAGGTACAGAAACGGCAGACAATCTCGTGGTCAGGTCCCGGCATAAGGTCAGGGCAGGCGGCAGAGATGCGACTTCAGAGTCCAATCCGGGGTCAGCAACGGGATGTCCAAGCAGATGGGTACGGGAACACAGGCACACAGCAGCACGGAGGAACACTGGTAACACAGGATCACGGAGGGACTCAGATAGCACAGGAATACAGGAGACACAGGAACACAGGAGACACTGGAACTCAGGAGACACTGTAACGCAGGATAATCACTATAGAGATTTCTCTGAGGCTGTGAGGCATAAAGATCCGGCAAGGCAGTAAAAAAGGTGCTGGACTTTTAAAGAGGAAGTGTTCAACCAGTGCACCAATCTGCGGTGCACTGGCCCTTTAAATTTGAAGACGTAGGCGGCTTGGAAGACGGGGACGTGCGCGCACAGAGCTGGGCCGAGGATCCAGAACAAGGAGAAGTGAGTGGCGCTGGCGCCGCGCCTGCGAGCCCTGGAGAGCCAAAATTTTGTGCCCAAAAATAGAACAAGAGCGTTGGAAAACATTGCCAGTTTTCAGTTTAAAAGGCCATAAAAAATGCCCCCTATATGATTTATTATGTCATTTGCATGTAGTTTGTAATTTGCATGAACATCAGAATCAAAATCATGTAGAAAAAAATAGATTGAATTTGTGCCAAGACATTAACATGCTGCATATCATTAAATATTTCCATATGTCTTGTCCATTTAAAAGAAATACATCCCCGTTAATCTCATTCATCAGTATAATATTGCATTACACATATGAATAAATATATCTATTTTTTCAAGATTTCATTTACCATATATACTCGAGTATAAGTCTAGTTTTTCAGCACAAAATTTGTGCTCAAAAACCCTAACTCGGCTTATATTCGAATCAACTAAAAAAATAAAGTCAAATCTCACCTTTCTGACATCACCCGTAGGTCCTCTTCTGTCTCCGATGCTCCGGTGCCACCTCGGGTCCTTCGCATCCTCTTCGGGTTCTTCCGCTACTCTTCGGCTCCTCTGGCTGGGCAGGCTGTATACTACAGGGGCTGGGCAGGTTGTATACTACAAGGGCTGGGCAGGCTGTATACTACAAGGGCTGGGCAGGCTGTATACTACAGGAGCTGGGCAGGCTGTATGCTACAGGGGCTGGGCAGGCTGTATACTACAGGGGCTGGGCAGGATATATGCTACAGGGGCTGGGCAGGATATATGCTACAGGGGCTGGCAGACTATATACTGGGAGGCTGTGACCAATGCATTTCCCACCCTCAGCTTATACTCGAGTCAACAGGTTTTCCCTTTTTTGTGTTGAAATTAGGGGTCTCGGCTTATACTCAGGTCAGCTTATACTCGAGTATATACGTTAAATTTCACCAAATAATTCTATACATTGAATAAGTTGAATGATTCCCTCTGCAGTTCTGTTGTCAGGAGGTGCATGAAAAGTCTAGTACATTCTGAGAACTTTATCTCCTGCCACATAAAATTGTATTTAATGTGAATCATGTTCTAGTGTAAATTGAGATAAATACTGACAGGTGTTTGTACAGAAATTCTCAGCATTGTGACTGATAGACCATTAAAACATGAAGAAGACTCATGACAAGGGGAGTCTGACACAAACTTATCAATCATAAGATGTATTTTAGCATCAAACAATCCCCAAGAAAGAGACTTTGATATACTCTCTGATATTAACAAACCCGTGCTGTGGCGGTAATAACATCACTGAGTCCCTGGTGACAGCTGTCAAACCGGACCGTCAATCTTACTAGAAATGATTCGACAATTCGTGTCAGGATTCGGGATGCAGTTGTGGCAGCATGGTGGTGATTTGTCCCAGCTGTTCACGCTGTGCGGCAATCTGACGCAATTTCTGGAGCATGATGGATGCAAGATCGGGCCGACCGGGAAGCGAACCTCGACGGGATCCATGACCGGATCTTACTGTCAGGATTTGGGATCAGCGGATCCTCTGGACCACCGCAGAAGCCAACACCCAAGACTGGAATGTAAGTGACACCTGGTCTTCACCAGAGTCAGCCGCAAAGCAGGATGGTCATGTTGCGGCGTTGTTCCACCAGGCCGTTCCACAGGTGCAATTAGCCCACGGTGGCAGCTGAGGTTGAGGTACCTTAGCAGAAGACATTCTCGTGGTCAGGTTCAGGCACTGGGTCTTGGCAGGCGGCAGAGATGCAAGGTCAGGTCCAATCCGGGATCAGGAACACACAGGAACGCAGGAACATGGGAACTCAAAAGCAGGATCACACAGGAACGCAGGAATATCACAGGAAAGCTTTCATCTTAGTTGTTGACACAAAGATCCGGCAGGGTTTGCAGGAAGAGGCAGGCTTAAATAGATTTCCTGAAAATGGCCAATGCCAATTAGCCACACGCTGGCCCTTTAAATCTTTTGAAGCCAGAACACGTAACCTAGAAGTCAGGAATACGAGCGCACGGCCAAGGAGTATGAAGCTGGGCCGGTAAGTTGCGGAGGAAGATGGTCGCGGGACCACCAGTGACAGTATCCCCCCTTCGGCCTCCCCCTCATCCTGGGGTGGAGGAATCTCTGCAGGACCAGGTCTTGGTCCAGGATATAATCTTTCCACATACATATTAAACTCATATGAAAGATACCTGTTAGAAAAGGGACTCTCCTTCTGTCCCACTAACACCATGAATTGCTTCGATACATTTCTTGACTTACAAAAATTCATAAGGAAACTTACAATTAAGAGACATTTTGCGATTCAACAACAAAAACAAACCCATATTTGAGACTAATACAACCAAAGATACATATATACATATGGAAGTAAAGACCCCGAGCATTTTGTATCCCATTCATAACCAAAGCCACTTTATAAAGACCTTCCATGACCTAATACTAAGTGATTTGCAAAAACTAATCAAAAATAAGAATAAACAAAGGGCAGGCAGAAACAAGTGAAAAACCCCAAAAGACCCCACACGTAACGATACCACCAACATCTCACAAGAAGAATTCAGTTCCCTTAAAAAATTGGCCAATAATAATGACCTTATATTTAGGTCAGCAGATAAAGCGGGGGGGGGGGGCTTGTCATTCTACATTTTGTAGACTATGTAACTGAAGCCAAACGTATCCTATCCGATACACTGTACTATGCGGAATTAAAAGAAGACCCATTCCCCCAGCTAGAGAGAAAGTACAGAGGATAAATTAAACTTTATGCAGAATTAGGCAAAACAAAATTTCCTTCCAATAGAAAATCCCCGCCAATCGTATATTTATTACTTGCCGAAAATCCGTAAGAGCCTTACTTCCTCCCCCTTGTCGTCCAATTATTTCCAACACAAACTGTTTAACCAGTAATTTCTACAAAAATATGTTATAAATATGGGCATTTACCTCAGAGACTCTTCACAACCTATCAGCATCTTACATGATATCCCTTGGAAAAGGACTTCCTACTTGCCACCCTAGACGTCACGGCCCTATATACCAGCATTGAACACTCCTTGGGCCTAGCATGTTTCGAAGTCATTCTCGAGGAAGACAGAAATATGTTGCATGTTCAAAAACAATTCTACTTGACAGTCTTTCCTTCATCCTAAAAAACAACTATTTCACACACGGAAAACACATATTCCATCAGCAAAAAGGTATGGCCATGGGGAGTAAAGTACTTCCACCATATGCAAATTTATTCATGAATATATTTGAAAACATCTACATCACACCATCAACTATACATTCAGGAAAACTGATACTGTTCATAGTGTGGCAGGGGGACAACACATCCCTTGAACCTTAATAGAGATAAATAAAAATGAGTGGGGACTAATTTTTACCCCAAGCTATAGTTCAGTAAAGGTTGAATTCCTAGACCTTGAAATTGGACACAAAGATAGTAAATTCACTACAGCAACATTTTTTAAAACAGTAGATGTTAATAGTTATTTAGACTACCACAGTAACCACCATAAACCACCAGAACATTCCTTACAGCCAATTTAGGCGGCTCAGGAGGAATTGTTCAGACACTCAAGTATACAAACAACAGTGCCGAGTCCTAGTGAAGCGTTTTAAAGAAAAGAAATACCCTAGGAAACTAATCATGAATGCCATCCAAAGAGCTAGCCAATACAGTCAAATAGAAAGCCTTCAACCTAAGAAGACCACTGCTCGAAACAAAGAGGAACCATCTCCCCAAAAAAATTCATTACGACCTACAGCAAAGATAGTCAGAGTGTCCTGAATATCCTAAAAAAACAAAGGCCAAATCTGACCCATTATTAACTCAAATAGTACCAGAAAATATTTCATGTATATACAGGAGATCCCCCACAGTGAAGAACATACTAGCTCCCAGCATCCCTAAGCAATATAAAGCCAGTACAGAATCTCTAAACACCCACAAATGGAGCTCAAGATGTGGCAAGTCCCAATGCCTATGCTGCAGAATAATAAAAACATCTGACTCCTTAAAATCCAACAGTACCGGTGTAACATTTAACCTAAAATCTAGCCTGAACTGCTGCAGCAAATATTTGATTTGTGCATTGAGTGTCAATGCGGCCTTCAATATGTGGGAAGAACCACACAAGCCTTGCATCGTAGAGTCAACCAGCACAGGTTCAACATTAAACATAAGGTCCTCAAACATGGATTATCCAAACACTGCACAATAAAGCATAAAGATGAAAAGAAAATTCACCCAGAAACCAATAATAGGTTCGGGACCCTGAAAAAGAAAGAAATTTACTGGATTTACAGACTAAATACCCTGAAACCGGACGGTTTGAATGAAATGAGACCATACTGAATTGAATTGAATCCACTAGTACGAGACGCAACACTTTGCGATCTGCTTTTTGGACCACGTCGGCTTCCGTAGTCCATTGACTCAGATAATCGCGAAAACACTGCATTTACAAAACTATCCAAGTTGGTAGATTATTCCGATAGCGACAGCACATCAGGGATTGCACCTAATATTTCTTCCTCTACAGCGCACCATCGCTGAGTTTTTATTCATCTTCACGTCCCGCCGTCTTGGTACCTATTTTATGTACTTTTTAATAATTTGTCTTAAAGATCTCTATTTATTTAAGAAGTCGGAGCCGCGGGGTCCGGGGAAAAGAAGCCAGAATGTGAGTATAGATTTTTTCTTTTAAGAGGGCCCTGCTGTGGACAATTCATTAAAAGGGGACACCTGGGGTGGATATTTTATTAAAGGGGACCATCTAGGGTGGACATTTCATTAAAAGGGGGCATCTAGGGTGGATATTTAGTCAAAGGAGGCCATCAGGGTTGGCTATTTCGTTAAAGGGGGCATCTGGGGTGGATACCTAGTTAAAGGGGCCATCTGGGGTGGACATAACATTAAAGGGGGCATCCGGGGTAGACATTTCATTAAATGGGCATCTGGAGTAGACATTTCATTAAAGGTAACAGTCTCCTCAAAGATCATATAGCTATATCAGCAATTGTGAGTGCACTAGAGACTAATTATAGGTCCTAAACTGCAGTTAGGAACAACTATTTTCTAATATTATATCAGGATATGGTGTAAAACACCGATAATGTGTATTAAGCTGATGTACTAATCTCTAATAAATTGATGATAGCAGTCATTTTTTTTAACAAAACACATGAACAACAATGGCAACCAGAATCTTTGCTTGGCAATTTTCCCTTGTTGTCCCCAGGACATAGCAGTCACATGACTATAAAAGCCGTCTTGTCTTCATGGATGTGTACTCCCTATTGCTCAGGATGTTAAAATCAATAGGGATACATAAAAGAGACAATGGGCCTAGTAAACACTTGTAAATGAAGTTGTCTAAAGCCATTGGAAAGACACACCCTGGACACATTTGTTTGCAGAGGGTGATAAACTCATAACAAAGGACAACACTCAGGGCGTCATAAATACTCAGCCTTTGTCTTGTAAGGAAGCAAAACCAACCCTCTTCATTTACATGGGGAAAGATCTTTCATCATTGGGTTAGGACCGAGGGGTACAAGAGGCCCAAACAGGACTCACATGGGGAGAACTTCCTGGATGAAGATCTTATTGGAGGAGTTTAGACTAAGGGACTGAGACTCTGATTGAACAAGTAAGTAGGTGGGTTATGGGATATGTCACATCACTGGATCGTCTATAGATTTTGTTATCTACAGCTTTGATTATTGCAATTCTTATTCCCAATAAGAAAATGAATGTATCTGGGAACGTAATTTTGTATGTTTATAGGAAACTGATGTAATATAGAGTCTAGATACAATGGGGAAATTTATTAAGACTACTAAGTGGCTCCGGCCTCTCAGTAGATTACAAAGCCTTCTCTGCCAAGTCAAACCCCTTTATTACAGGTCTGACCAGGAAGAGATTTCATCTTTAATATGGTATTTTCTTGTTGAACAAACCTCTAATGTGGCCGATCTTCCCTCCCTCTTCCCTCCTTCACTCCCACTGTGCTCTGCAGAACTATATGTGACTGCTTCCATTCCTGCCTTATGCCTCTATATAACAACTTATTACCTTACTATACAGAGGCATAGCAGGTGTATGGCAGTGCTCTGCAGGGTATTCTTTCCTGCACACTCCTGAGGTTGGAGGTCCTGATCATAACTTAATAACTGAGACAATGGAATATATCAATTTTGATGGGTGAAGCTTTAAAGTATAATATTTTCCTGCTCCATAAAGCCATTTCCAGGACATAACAGTCACATGGTCATTGGAGCCATCTTGTCTTCGTGGATGTGTATTCCTTATTTGCTCAGGAAGTTAAATCTGTAGGGAATCAAACTGAGACAATGGACCTAGTAACACTTGTAAATGAAGTTTTCTACCTCCATTTGAAAGACACATCCTGGTCACATTAGTTATGATAAACCCATGACAAAGGACAACACTCAGGGTGCCATTGTTTGCCTTGTAAGGAAGCAAAACCAACCCCCTTCATTTACATGCGGAAAGATCTTTCATCATTGGGTTGGGACCGAGGGGTATAAGAGGCCCGAACAGGACTCACATGGGGAGAACTTCCTGGATGAAGATCTTACTGGAGGAACTTACATTAAGGGACTGAGACTCTGATTGAACAAGTGAGTGGGTTGGTTATGGGATATGTCAAATCACTGAATTGTCTAAATATTTTCTAATCTATGGCTTTCCTTATTTCAATTCCTATTCTTCAAAAGAAAATTATTGTATCTGTGGATTGAAATATTGTATATTTGTAGAATAATTATGGAATATTGACTGCTATACAGGTTATATTTTCACCACATCTCTTGTATTAATTGCATTTAATTTTCTGATCAGACTCCATAAGATGGTAGAGATAGAAGATATGACATGGGATGTTTACGTCCGTAATCACTTCCCAGGAGAAGAATCTTCTTACATGGATGTAAATAACACTGAGGAGAGGGAGAGCCCCAAGGTGGAGGAAGAAGAGCCAGAGGAGCGAGGCTGGGAAGGAGGATCTGCTGCTGGTACCAGGGACCCCCAGAATGGTGAGTACTGACAGTCATTGATTTCTAGAAATGATTGATCCTCTCTTCCTCTTCCATATTCCTATATGCACCTATATATATCATGTGCAGATAAATGTGTAAATGAAGGGAGCAGGGAAGCAGAAATACATAAAAAGGCAAAATTATCCATAGTACCTGGAGTGCAGGGTTGAATGGGTGGAGAAGTATGGGGTTATAGGGTGCATAGATGCAGTGGTGAAGGGGTGTAAAGTTTCAGGGGTGCAGGGATATAGAGCACTAAGAGTGAAGGGCTAAAGAGGTTTGAAAGGTCATAATAAATGTCCCCCAGTGGATCCATTGAATTAAACTGTGTTCTTTATTCCACAGATTAGGGTGAAATTTTTCTATCCATATGTTAAAAGGATTTGGCCCCCAGCCCTATGGTAGCGTGCACCTACCGTACCTCTGGCAATGCTACAGTTGATCTTAGGCAGACTCTATAGGGAGACACTAAAAGGGGGGGCAGTACCATTTTTATGCCAGCAAGAGTGTGCCTACCTCGCTGGAAATATATCAAGAGTCTGGAGCCATTAGATATATCCATATCAGCCAGAAGGGCAAGGCCAACATCAAAAGCTTAATATGCTTGACCCTATGTTTTAGAATTTGGGAATCCAAATATGGTGCATGGCCTATGCAAATTACCAATCTACCACAATATTGGAGTCCTCCTCTGTCAGAATTAGTGTAAAATAATTAGAACCTCTAGATTCTATGACAGGAGCAAATAATTGATGACTTATACAACTTTTTAACTATAAATTTTCCAATGTAGAAATATAATTCATGTCCACAATGTAACAGGTTTTGTGTTAAAATCTAAGAGTTACTAAGAATTCACGCAGGAGAGAAGCAGTTTCTGTGTTCAAAGAGTGTTTTTTTCCCTTCCCTCTGCTCTTTTTGCACCTTTAATGAGTATGTTTTTTTAACCTAATTTGTCTTTGTAGTCTGGGCTCTTTGTCAAATGTAGGTTGTCTTTCAGAGTTTTTAGGCTTACATTTTCAAAAAAGCTGCACATTTTTTGCGCAACTCATCTGGCAGATTAAAGGAAACCACTTCTAAAAATTAAAAGGCACCTCGAAATACTCACCTGTGCTTCTCTTCATTTTGATCCCGGCAGTGTTCTTCTTTAATGTTGACGCACCTGGATCAAGATGAAGAGGAGCGCAGGTAAGTATTTCTAGGTGTTTTATACTTTTCAGAACAGGTAGAGACACTGAGAGGCCCTGAGCTGCATAACTACTTAATCTGCTGTTTCAGGACTTTCGGAGGACCTTTAAAAATCCTGGAATGGCTCTTGGGTAAATGTGTATTGAAAGTAGGAACAGATGTACAAGGATTTAATAGTTTAAGGTCCTTCTCAGTATAAAGCTCTTTGGGTAGTTTGGGTGGCCATTGTCCCCCCCCCCCCCTCCCCCAGAGGGCTTGGGCCCCAGACCACGCCCAAACCTCCTACATTATAATCCACTACTGATTTTTGTGCCTTTTTTGCATGTATATAGGCACAAACAATGGCAAATCATGCACAAACTTTTGGAATCAGGCTAAAAAGAAAGACAAATTAGGCGGAAAAATGGTATACAGGTTAACTGGTAAACATTTTGTGCACTTCTTGTAAATGTTGCAAATAATTGTGCAAATATCCTATAATATAAACCTGTACCTTAATGTTTTATGCAGAAATGTTGTAAATATTTATATCATTAGATACTTTCTTAACTTAGTTATTAATGAACCTATTATTCCCAGCAGATGATGTCACACAGAGCTCAGAAGAAACTCTGATATCTTCAAATATTAAAGCAGATGATTTTGGCAACATACAAAATACATATATAGTGCATGCCTCAAGTAAGGATTTACCCTCAGCCCTATCCCCTGATCCTATTACATTGGGCATCTGTTCTGATATATCACAAACTAATTGGCAAAAAAGAAGCCAATGCAATGGAGCTGAACATTCAAGAGAGTTAACACTGGAGAAGACAATTTCATGTTCAGAATGTGGCAAAAGTTTTAGATATAAATCAGAACTTGTAAAGCATATGAGAATTCACACAGGGGAGAAGCCATTTTCATGTACAGAATGTGGCAATTGCTTTGCTCGTAAGTCATTGCTTGTATTACATGAGAGAAGTCACACAGAGGAGAATCCATTTTCATGTTCGGAATGTGGCAAATGTTTTGCTCGTAAGTCATCGCTTGTACAACATGAGATGATTCACACAGGGGAGAAGCCATTTTCATGTTCAGAATGTGGGAAATGTTTTGCACGTAAGTCATTGCTTGTAGAACATGAAAGAATTCACACAGAGGAGAAGCCATTTTCATGTTCAGAATGTGGGAAATGTTTTGCTCGTAAGTCATCACTTGTACAACATGAGAGAAGTCACACAGGAGAAAAGCCATTTTCATGTTCAGAATGTGGGAAATGTTTTACACAGAAAATGGATCTTGTTAGACATCAGAGAATTCACACATATGAGAAACCGTTTTCATGTTCAGAATGTGGGAAATGTTTCGCTTATAGGTCATCGCTTATAAAACATGAGAGAGTTCACACAGAGGAGAAGCCATTTTCATGTTCAGAATGTGGGAAATGTTTTGCTTGTAGATCAACGCTTGTAAGACATGTAAGAATTCACACAGGGGAGAAGCCGTTTACATGTTCAAAATGTGGCAAATGCTTTGCTGTTAAGTCATCACTTGTAAAGCATGAGAGAATTCACACAGGGGAGAAGCCATTTTCATGTTCAGAATGTGGAAAATGTTTTACGCAGAAAATAGATCTTGTTAGACATGAGAGAATTCACACAAAAGTTTTAATTTAGAACCTATTACACATGGGAGAAACCATTTTCATTTGTCTTTTGATTTCTATTTGTTATTGAGATTTTTGAGGAATTGTATTTATAATGAAATGTATTAACCAATAAATTTTCTATTAAAAATGTTGGAGGATTTGTACAATCACTCACCACAATCAGAAACAGAGAGGAAAATCTCATACAAATAGGGGGATGTATTATTCAACTTTGGCCAAACTTCTGATGTAATATGCAATTAAAAAACTGACTAAAATGTCTTGTTCCACTTTGTGGAACACACTTTAGACCAGCTCAAACATGGTCTAAAGCAATCTTACACCAGTGTAAGGCCTCTTACACACTAGAGAATGTTATGCATCCAACTTGCATCACACTTACAACATGTGTTGGCTGGGATGTCTAGGCTGAAAGCGGCGCAACCCAAACTAAACTCCTCGAGTGTGGCATTTCTTATTCGCTATCCAACTTTTTTTTTTTTGTGCACATTTTTATTTGTTGCAGCTCCTTGTGCTCTTTATTTATGAGTGGTGGTGCCACAATTTAGCTTTTTTTCTGACACACACCATTTTATATTTTTTGTTGCTAAATTTGGCTGCAGCTTTTGCAATATGATACTTTTCTAGTTTCCAGACACTTTTTTGGCCACAATTTTTGGCACATAATTAGACCACTCAAAAGCAAGTGTACAAAGTTCTATTTTAGCTACATGAATAGGGAGTAATTTCAGTCACTAAGTTATTAAGCTCTTCTGTAACAGTCAAAATTGTGTGCCAAAAATAGACGAATGCTTCAACAAGAATAATTCATGTGTTCCAGCATGTCAGTTCTGGTTGTTAGTGTTGGGGCTGGACGTTCCAGCCAGGTCACGTTTCAAGTGTGATGTGAGTTGGATGCATCCCACTCGCTAGCGTGTAAGGGGCCTAACACTGCGCCAGAAGTTATTGTCTCAGAGAAAAACTGCCACATCAAAAGACTAGTGTTGCCTTGCTCAGAGCTGATGTACCCTGCAACACATTGATAAAATCCCCCCAAAGTGTTCTACACATGGATCCAAACTGTTTGATGTTTTTGAGTCATTGGAATAGAGCCATAACTTCTATCCATGAGATTCACGCACAAGAGGCGGAGAAAGGGGAAAAAAATAAAAACACTAACAGTTTTATGTTTGAAAGTCCATAGTAAATGCCCCCCAAGGAGTTTAGATCAGCGGGGGCAACTCCTTCATCAACCAAAGGATAGTCCTCTACAATCCAAGCCTCCCCTTGGAACATATCAGCATGTATAGATGTCGATAAAGAAATCTATGAAAGCAAATAGCAAACATTTAAATATGTTTGGAAATAATTCCTCTACAATTTTGGTAGATATTTTATTTTGTTGCCATGTTTGTGATGTGATGGCACCAAAATTCAGCTTCTTAACTGACACTTACGTTTATTTGCAACTTTTTAACCACGGTTTGCGCCAAAATTGCGAATTTTTTTTTCCATACATTCACATCTGTATTTTAAAGACATATCGGGTGCAACAGGAATTCTTGCGCTGCTAGTCAAGTGGAAAAGTTGCAAATTTAGGCACAAATATATAAAAATTGCCAAAAAAGTCACAAAAATAAGAGGCATAAAAGAGAAAATTCTAAGATAAATGGCCCTCATGTGTCACAAGAAAACAATCTTATAATCACTTGGATTTGTTGAAGCGTTATAACCACTTATAGTGACACAGGTCATATTTGAAAAAAATGGGACGTGTCAGGAAAATGCAAAATGGCCAAGTCGTTAAGGTGTTAATTGATGGAACTCCATGCACTTTATATGTTAGTGAGTACTGCGCTTGACTATTTTTGGCACTCTGATTGGTCGCTACGTATAATTTTAGTGAAAAGCTGAGCCCCATTTTTGTTAGCAATACGGGTTTCAGTGGCTGGACCCCCACCGATAACACAGTTGTTAATGTCATTGAAAACCCCTTAAGGACTGGGTGGGGCAGTGAATATACTAATAGTAAACTTAGTAAAATACTATAGTAATGAGTCCCTATGATATTATTTATCCCTCTTAGCCCCATTACCTACCCCCCCCCTCCTGCAAATTGTGTCAATCAGCTTTGATCCTTCCTGTGCTTAATTCATATGCAGCCCCAGCACCCCTAAATATAAAAAGTACAAGAGAGGCACCCGTTCATGAATACACAACAATTGAACTATCCCAGAGCAGCACTCCTCATGACTAGTGCAGTGTCGGGGTCTCCTTAAGTGGTGGCAGGGGCCTGCACTTACCACAGGCAGATGTGGGCCACCTCCAGCCCTGGTTGTAAGGGAATTGTTATGCCGCTTCTAGCTACCTGTCTTTCTTAAATTTTATATATAGCTTTTTACTCTATTAATAATATGTTTTGGGTAAGGATATGACAATGGCAACAGCTTACAATTGAAGATCAAATGCCCGCCCTACATATGGACCACATCATAATACATTTATATATAGCACCTTCATTTAATGTGAATAATTTTCAAGTGTAAATTGAGATAAATACTGATGGATGTTTGTACAGGAATTCTCAGCATTGTGACTGATAGACCATTTATACATAAAGAAGACTCATGACAAGGGTCATGACACGAACCTATCAATCATGAGATGTATTTAAGCATAAAACAATCCCCATCGCGAGACATTGGCAAGGAGACTGCTGAAGTCTCACGATAGCACGATGCTAGGCTGGATTATATGGACGGCTTATGGTCGCGATGGCCGGATTATATGATTAACCAAAATATGTTCCTGCATCATCTCAGCTACACTTATGTGCAGGTATGTGTGGGTCAGAACAACCACTTCCAAATGGTAGGTTTCCTTTTATAACTGCTGGGATATGTAGTCCAGTTTACTGTACGAGAACATGTGCTTATGACTGCTGGTCTTAATCCCTTCTTCACATTCATTAATTCATATCAGCAGTCACATGACTATAAGAGACATCTTGTCTTCATGGATGTGTATTCCTTATTGCTCAGGATGTTAAAATCAATAAGGATTCATAAAAGAGACAATGGGCCTTGTAAACACTTGTAAATGAAGTTGTCTAAATCCATTGGAAAGACACATCCTGGAAACACTTGTTTGGGGCAGGGTAATATACCCATAACAAGGGATAACACTAAGGGTGTCAGCAATTCTCAGCCTTTGTCCAGTAGGTAGAAAGACACACCCTGGACACATTTGTTTGGGGAGGGTGATAAACCCTTAACAAAGGACTTGGGGCGTCATAAATGCTCAGCCTTTGTCTTGTAAGGAAGCAAAACCAACCCTCTTCATTTACATGGGGAAAGATCTTTCATCATTGGGTTGGGACTAAGGGGTATAAGAGACCCAAACAGGACTCACATGGGGAGAACTTTCTGGATGAAGATCTTACTGGAGGAGCTTAGACTAAGGGACTGAGGCACTGATTGAACAAGTGAGTAGGTGGGTTATGGGATATGTCACATCACTGAATTGTCTGTAGATTTTGTAATCTAGGGCTTTGCTTATTGCAATTCTTATTCCCAATAAGAACATGAATGTATCTGGGAAGGTAATATTGTAGGGTTATAGAAAACGGATAGAAAACGGATGTAATATTGACTCTAGATACAATGGGGGAATTTATTAAGACTACTAAGTGGTTCCGGCCTCTCAGTAGATTACAAAGCTTTCTCTGCCAAGTCAAACCCCTTTATTACAGGACTGACCTTGCAGAGGTTTTAGCTATAACCTGGTATTTTCTTGTTGAACAAACCTCTAATGTGGCCGATCTTCCCTCCCTCTTCCCTCATTCACTTCCTCTGAGCTCAGCAGAACTACATGTGACTGCTCCCATTCCTGGCCTATGCCTCTATATAACAACTTATTAACTTTCTATACAGAGGCATAGCAGGTGGATGTCAGTGCCCTGCAAGGTATTCTTTCCTGCACACTCCTGAGGCTGGAGGTCCTGATCATAACTTAATAACTGAGACAATGGAATATATCAATTTTGATGGGTGAAGCTTTAAAGTATAATATTTTCCTGTTCCATAAAGCCATTTCCAGGACATAGCAGTCACATGGTCATCGGAGCCGTCTTGTCTTCATGGATGTCTGTGTATTCCCCATTGCTCAGGAAGTGGAATCTGTAGGCAATCAAACAGAGACAATGGGCCTAGTAAACATTTGTAAATAAAGTTTTCTATCTCCATTTGAAAAACACATCCTGGACACATTAGTTTAGGGAGGGTGATAAACCCATAACAAAGGACAACACTCAAGGTGCTACAGGTTTGCCTTGTAAGGAAGCAAAACCAACCCCCTTCATTTACATGGGGGAAGTTCTTCCATCATTGAGGTGGGACCAAGGGGTATAAGAGGCCCGAACAGGACTCACATGGGGAGAACTTACAGGAAAAGCTCAGACTAAGGGACTGATACACTGATTGAACAAGTGAGTAGGTGGGTTATGGGATATGTCACATCACTGGATTGTCTAAATATTTTGTAATCTTAGGCTTTGCTTATTACAATTATTATTCTTGATAGGAAAATTATAGTATCGGTGGATGGAAATATTGTATATTTGTAGTTAAATGATGGAATATTGACTGTTATACAGGTTATATTTTCCCCATTAACTTGTGTATTAATTGCATAAAATTTTCTGATCAGACTCCATAAGATGGTAGAGATAGAAGATATGACATGGGAGGTTTACATCCGTAATCACTTCCCAGGAAAAGAATCTTCTGACATGGATGTAAATAACACTGAGGAGAGGGAGATCCCCAAGACGGTGGAAGAAGAGCCAGAGGAGCGAGGCTGGGAAGGAGGATCTGCTGCTGGTACCAGGGACCCTCAGAATGGTGAGTACTGACAGCCTTTCCATTCATTGCTTTCTAGAAATGATTGCTTCTATTTTTTTCTTCCATATTCCTATATCTACCTATATATATATATCATGTGCAGATAAATGTGTAAATGAAGGGAACAGGGAAGCAGAAATACATAAAAAGGCAAAATTATCCATTGTACCTGGAGTGCAGTGTTGAAATGGTGGATAAGTATAGGGTTATAGTGTGCATAGATGCAATTGTGAAGGGGTGTAGAGTGTTAGGGGTGCAGGGATATAGAGCAATAATAGTCAAGAGGTTTGAAAGGTCATAATAAATGTCCCCCAGTGGATCTACTGAATTAAACCGTGGTCTTTATTCCAAAGTTTCGGCTGAAATTTTTCAATTTATATGTTAAAAGGATTTGGCGCCCAGCCCTACGGTAGCGTGCACCCACATGTAATTTATCAGGTCTATCGCCTTAATGATGTTATGGATATGAGATTAATTTTTTATTAAATTTTGATTCAAGAAAATCAGTGTGGATGATGATTATAGAATGATACTATACAGCAATGGTTATGTTACCCAGATAATCTCCCTCTAGCAAGACTGCAGTTGGTCTTAGGCAGACACTATAGGGGGACACTAGAAGGGGGAACAGGACCATTTTTATGTCAGCAAGAGTGTGCCTACCTCGCTGGAAATATATCAAGAGTCTGGGGGGTCTATATATAACCAATTTTTAGAATTTGGGAATCCAAATATGGCGCATGAGCTATCCAAATGTCCAATCTACCACAATATTGTAGTCCTCGCTCTGTCAGAATTAGTGTAAAGTAATTAGAACCTCTAGATTCTATGTCGAAGACAACTAGTTGATGACTTGTACAACTATTTAACCTTACATTTCCCGATATCGAAATATGATTCATGTCCACAATTAACAAATTTTTATGCTAAAACCTTTACTAAGAATTCACACAGGAGAGAAGAAGTTTCTGTGTTCAAAAGTGTCATACTCAACATATATGAAGCTGAAACCAGAGATGGTTAAAGAAAATTTAATTTGTTTTTGAAGTCTGGGCTCTTTGTCAAATATAGCTTGTCTTTCAGACTTTTTAGGCTTACATTTTCGAAAAGCTGCACATTTTTGCGCGAGTCATGCCACTGTCTGGGGTGGGTTAAGGAAACTTCTAAGTAAAAAGCACCTCAAAATACTCACCTGCGATTTTCTTCATCTTGATCCAGGCAGTGTTCTTCTTTATTGTTGACACTCCAGGATCACGATGAAGAGGAGCGCAGGTGAGTATTATAGATGTTTTATACTTTTCAGAATAGGTAGAGTCCCTGAGAGGCCCTGAGCTACATAACTACTATTGGCGTACAAGTTTGTAATTCCCTTCTTACATATAGTTCTAGAACCAAACACCTTCTTGGGAAATGGAGGATTTGTCCCTTCTGTCTGCTTTTAATCTGTGTTTCAGGACTTTCATAGGACCTTCAAAAGTCCTGATATGGCACTTTGGTAAATGTGTATTGAAAGTAGGAACAGATGTACAAGGATTTTATGGTTAAAGGTCCTTCTCAGTACAAAATTTGGTGGGTGGTTTGGGTGGCCATGGGCCCTCCAGAAGGCTTGGGCCCCAGGCTATGCCCAAACCATCTACATTATAATCCACTACTGATTTTCGTGCCTTTTTTGCATCTATATAGGCACAAACAATGGTAAATCATTCACAAACATCTGGAAGCAGGTGAAAAATTAAAGACAAATTAGGCGGAAACAGGTCAACTGGTAAACCTTTGTGCACTTCTTGTAAAGATAAACAAAGATAAACCTCAGTGTTTTATGTAGAAATGTTGTAAATATTTATATCATTGAGCGAGGATGGAGCATGGCATAGGATGGAATAAACACCCTTTTTTTCACACTAACGGAGTGCTGCCAGTTTCTGTTTTCTCTATTTATATCATTGGATATTTTATTAACTCAGTTATTAATGTACCTATTATACCCAGCAGATAATGTCCCACAGAACTCAGAAGAAAATCTGATATCTTCAAATATTAAAGCAGATGATTTTGGTATCATACAAGATACATATAAAGTGCACACCTCAAGTAAGGATTCACCCTCAGCCCTTCACAGCAAAGATCTATCCCCTGATCCTATTACATTGGGCATCTGTTCTGATATATCACAGACTAATTGGCAAAAAAGAAGTCAACGCAAAGGAGCTGAACATTCAGGAGAATTCACCATGGAGAAGACAATTTCATGTTCAGAATGTGGCAAAAGTTTTAGGTATAAATCAGAACTTCTACAGCATATGAGAAGTCACACAGGGGAGAAGCCATTTTCATGTTCAGAATGTGGGAAATGTTTTGCTCGTAAGGCACTGCTAGTAGAACATGAAAGAATTCACATAGAGGAGAATCCATTTTCATGTTCAGAATGTGGGAAATGTTTTGCTCGTAAGGAATCGCTTGGACAACATGTGAGAAGTCACACAGGAGAAAAGCCGTTTTCATGTGCAGAATGTGGGAAATGTTTTACACTGAAACTGGATCTTGTTAGACATGAGAGAATTCACACACATGAGAAACCATATTCATGTTCAGAATGTGGCAAATGTTTCGCTTATAGCTCTTCACTTGTAACACATGAGAGAATTCACACAGGGGAGAAGCCATTTTCATGTTCAGAATGTGCCAAATGTTTCAATGATAGGTCTTCGCTTGTAAAACATGAAAGAATTCACACAGGGGAGAAGCCGTTTTCATGTACAGAATGTGGGAAATGTTTTGCTCGTAAGTCATTGCTTGTAACACATGAGAGAAGTCACACTGGGGAGATAGCATTTTCATGTTCAGAATGTGGGAAATGTTTTGCTCATAAGTCATCACTTGTACAACATGAGATAAATCACACAGAGCAGAAGCCATTTTCATGTTCAGAATGTGGGAAATGTTTTGCTTTTAAATCAGTTCTTGTACAACATGAGAGAAGTCACACAGAGGAGAAGCCATTTTCATGTTCAGAATGTGGGAAATGTTTTGCTCAGAAGTCATCGCTTGTAACACATGAGATAATTCACACAAAGGAAAATGCATTTTCATGTTCAAAATGTGGAAAATGTTTTTTGCACAAAATAGATCTTGTTAGGCATGAGAGAATTCACACATATGAGAAACTATTTTCATGTTCGGAATGTGGGAAATATTTTGCTTGTAGGTCATGGCTTGTAAAACATGAGAGAAATCACACAGGGGAAAAGCCATATTCATGTCCAGAATGTGGGAAATGTTTTAGTCGTCAATCAGTTCTTGTGAGACATGAGAGGATTCACACTGGAGAGAAACCATTTTCATGTACAGAATGTGGAAAATGTTTTTCACAGAAAATACATCTTTCGAGACATGAGAGAATTCACACAGGGGCAAAGCCATTTTCATGTTGAGAAAGCAAGAAATATTTTACATAGAAAATACAGCTTGTTTGAGAATTCACACAAAAGTTTTACTTTAATTTAGAACCTATTACACATGGGAGAAACCATTTCCATTTGTCTTTTGATTTCTAATTGTTATTGAGATGTTTGAGGAATTATGTTTATAATGAAATGTATTCACCAACAAACTTTGTACTAGAAAAGTTGAAGTATTTGTACAATTATTCACCACAATAAGAAACAGAGAGGAAAATCTCATTCAAAGAGGTGGATTTATAATACCTTGTGACACTTTGTGGAACATACTTTAGACCAGCTCAAACATGGTCTGAAGCAGTCTTACACCAGTGTAAGGCCTCTTACACACTAGAGCCAAAAAGAATATGCCTGGGAACGGGGGCTCCGGGCAGGGTAGGAGCACCCCGAAAGTCAAGATAAAGGAGGAACAAACAAGCGCAAACCTTGTGTGATATTGTTGAGTGAATGTTACACTAAATGTGAACATTTCAAAACTCACCTCAAATATGGTGGTAATAAGCCTTTTTAAATTGTTAAAGTACAGCTGCCTGTCCTTAATAACCACGTCCAACCATGAACCAGGATCCCATAGACGTGTAGAGAAATGCTTGCAAGGACGCCAGGGGTAGCGGACCGGCGCTCAGCAACTCGCTCAAAGAAAGTCCCAAGTTGTTGGAACCAATTCACATTAATTCAGATTACAGGTTGCAACCTGCACTGGCTCTGATGGCCCGACGTGTGCGTACCTGGCTCCTAGGCGCCGGCCCACTGCCAATTCTGATAAATTCCCAGCCCCTTCCTGTGTTCCCTGCCCTTGTTTTGTGCCTTGTGCCTTACAGATAGCTGTGTTCCATGCTCTGTGCTGTTATTGTGATTACCAGTTGTGACCCCAGTTCCATTCCTGATTACGCTCCTCCACTGTCTGCCTTGTCTTATTGCTATGTCCCCAACTCTGATCCCGTGCCGCCCGTCCTAACCTCCTACCTGTCCCCAACTACGATTTTGCTCAACATCTTTGTACCTTGCTGTGGCTGCCACCACGAACACCTGTGGAATGACCTGGTGGTACCACACCGCAGCCAGTCCAATCCGGTTGCCTCTTAGATTCCAGTCCCAGTTGTCGACTTACATCATCGTCCGCGGTAGTGTAGTGGGTTCACTACCCCTGGTGCGTGACAGTAAGATCCGGCCATGGACCCCGCCAAGCTTCCACCACCTATACTAGATCATACCACCGTCGAGGCCCAACAGTCCCAACAGGGTGAACAGCTCGGAGAAGTCACCGCCATGCTGCAGCAGTTGATGGCTACTCAGCAACAGTGTCAGGTTCCTGAAAATTCTTCTGCTACTTTGGTTTGCCTGCTGCCACTGAACCCAAGTTGAGACTTTCCATGCCATCAAAGTATGATGGGGACCCCAAGTTGTGCAGGAGCTTTATCACCCAGTGCTCGCCGCACTTTGAGCTTATGCTGACTCAGTTCATCAAGGAACGGTCTTAGGTGGCATTCATTATCAGCCTCCTCTCTGGGAAGGCCCTGGCATGGGATACTCCGATCTGGGACAGAAAAGACCTTGTTACAGCTGACATCACCTCTTTCTTCACTGAGTTCTGGTCCGTCTTTGAGGAACCTGCACAGGTGACTTCAGCTGAGACCGCTGTCAGGCTTCTGGGGTAGTGAAGCCCGTGGACCACCGCGGACGATGACACAAGCCAACATGTGGGACCGGAATCTAAGTGGCACCCGTTTTTCATCAGAGCCCGCCGCAAATCGGGTTGGACTTGCTGTGGCGCGGTACCACCAGGTCCTTCCACAGGTGCGACTTGTCCGCGGGTCGAGGTACAGAGTCAGCAGGCAATCTCGTGGTCGAGGACAGGCTGGAGGTCAAGACAGGCGGCAAAACTTTGAGGTCAGGGCTGGCAGCGGAGGAGCAAAGTGAGGAACAGGTCCGGGGTCACAACGGGAGGTCAATACACAGGTCACAGATAACAGCTTTCTCAAAGGCATAAAGAACAAAGATCCAGCAGGGTGTGCAGGGAGAGGCTCTGTTAAATTGAATTCTGGGATATAAATCTATTGAAGCCAGGGCATGCCCTAGGACACGTGGACGCACGTGCATGGCCGAGGACCCAGAACAGGGCCCCGGAAGCAGGAGCGAGGATGGGTAAGTAGTTGTACTATGAAGCGGGGCACACGGAGGGGCACGGGTGAGCCGCGACCCATGTCTCAGGTCGAGGGACCACCCGGGACTCATCTGTCAGTGATTACGCGCTTCGGTTCCATACCCTTGTCTCTGAGCTTGCCGGGAATGAAGCCCCTGATTCGGACCTTTAAAAAGGGACTTTCGGGGCAAGTTAAATATGCGCTGTCTGCAAGTGACAGTGACAGTGCAAGAGTGATCTCATCTCTTTGGCCACTCGGATTGTCATCCGATTTGCTGAACATACAGGGGAACAGCATCTGGAACAGTTGCAAGCCAGGCCTCAACGTTTGTCCCGCCTGGCACCTGTCTTCCAAAGACCGCTTCATCCTCCTGCCATCACAGCTGCAGAGGAACCAAAGCAAGTGTGTTGGAGTATAAGAGCAACAGCTGCAGCTTAATGATGGAGGAAATATACTGTACTGACAGTAGATGGCACTGTCCTGTTTTGTAGCTGTACTGTATATAAACACTGTTTATATGTGCTGTTTTATGTTGTGTACTCTCTGGTGTCCTCCATCTTGCTATCAATGGAGGTGATATATATGTGATGGTTGCTGTTCATTCCTCCACAAAAGGAACACAGTTTGTTTTTCTACAATGTCTGTGTGCTGCTGAAAGACAGAAAACTCTGTAACAAAGGCGACAGAGCTCGGCTGTCTCTCCAGGAGCGTTCCAGGCAACATCAGGAGAAGCTTTGCCTCTACTGTGCCAGCCAGGAACACTTCCTTCATTCCTGTCCTCTCTGTCCTCAGCGTCCGGGTAATGCACACACCTAGGGTTCTCAGGAGAAGCGTCCCTAGGTGAGAACAAAGCTTCTCTACGTCTGAACATTCCGTTCTGCTCAGCACAGGCACTGGAAGCCAGTTCCAATTTTCTGCCTTTTTGAATCCGGCAGGAAACTTTATGGATGCTGCCCTGGTCTTTCAGAAACGTCTTCCTGTGGTCCATCTTGAGAAGCCACTGGTCATCTTGTCAGTCAATGGGCAGATTCTTCTGGACCCGAACCGGTTCCGCACTGAACCCCTATGTCTACAAGTGGGGGTCTTGCACAAGGAGAGACTTTCCTTTTACGTGCTTACCCGTTGCACGTCTTCAGTTCTTCTGGACCTTCCGTGATTGCAGCACCACGCACCGGTGCTTGACTGGCAGGTGGGTGAAGTTCTCTGCTGGGCACCGGAATGCCAGTCACGTTATCTGGAACTGCCTTGCACCGACTCCACCGTCTCGCTTCCGAAGTCCACCAAGCCTCTGGTGGGTCTCCCAGCTCCATATGTGGACTTTGCTAATGTCTTTTCAGAGAAGCAAGCAGAGACTCTGCTGCCACACCGACCCTATGACTGTCCAATGGAAAACCACCTTCAATACTCGAGATGGGAACTTCAAATACCTTGTTATGCCCTTTGGACTCAACGGCGGTGTTTGTAACGCACCGGCGGTGTTCCAGGAGTTTGTCAACGACATATTCAGAGACTTACTTTATATATATACTGGTGTTCTCCGCTGACATTGAGTCCCATCGGGTCCATTTACACCAAGTTCTCAGGCGCCTAAGGGCCAATCGCCTATACGTGTAGCTCGAGAAGTGCCAATTCCATCAGACGAGTCTCCCATTCCTAGGATATATTATCTAAGACAAGGTACTACAAATGGATCCTGCAAAGTTGTCTACAGTACTTCAGTGGCCGCGTCCAGTAGGACTTTGAACTGTCTAGAAATTGCTGTGTTTCGCCAATTACTACCTGCAGTTTATTCCACATTTCTCCTCCCTGGTATCTCCCATTGTGGCACTGACCAAGAAGAACACCAACCCTAAGCTCTGGCCTCCAGAGACTGAAGAAGCTTTTACTAAGCTGAAGTCTACCTTTTCATCTGCTCCCGTTTTCACCCGGCCTGAGAAATCGTTCCTGCAAGAGGTTGATGCCTCCATTGGTGCTGGAGCCGTTCTCACCCAGAAGGAGCCCAAAGGCCAAACTCTCACCTGTTGGTCTCTCTTCTTCTCTTGTTTTAACGTCCTGATACATTTCCGTCCTGCAGAGAAGAATATTAAGGCTGATGCTCTCTCTCATGCCTCAGATGTTGTTGGGGAATATCCTGCTCCCAGACATATCAATTCTCCTGAACCGCTGGTTCTTGCTGCTCCAGTGGACCTTCGGCAACTTCATCCTGGCAAGACTTATGTCCGACCTGCCCTTCGGAAAAGGATACTGACTTGGGGACATTGCTCGCATGTGGCTGGGCACCCTGGGGTGCAACACTCTGTTGCCCTCATTTCCCCATTTCTACTGGTGGCCAGATCTGGTCAGGGCTGTAAAGGATTTTTTGGGCTCCTGCACTTCCTGTGCCCAAAACAAGCCATCTCATCTTAAACCTGCTGGTCTTCTTCTGCCGTTACCGATACCCAGCTGTCCATGGACTCAGGTGGCAAAGGACTTTATCACCGATCTTCCGTCTTCCTTGGGCAATGCCATCATCTATGTGGTAACCGTCCGATTCTCCCAAATGTCGCACTATGTTCCTCTGCCAGCTCTGCTGTCAGCTCCATACCTTGCCAGCCTGTTCTTCCTGCACATTTTCCGGCTCTGTGTACTTCCCTTGCACATTGTCTCGAACCATGGGGTCCAGTTTGTTTCCCATTTCTGGCAATCCCTGTGTAGTCAACTACAAGTGAAGCTGGACTTCTCATCTGCTGCAGTCCAATGGACAGGTTTAAAGGTTTAATCAGACCCTAGGCTGCTATCTCTGCCATTTTGCCTCCGTCTGACAGGATGACTGGTGCCATGGACAGAATTTTCTTACAACTCTCTGGACTCTGAATCTGCCGGCTCTACACCATTTTTTATTGTGTATAGACTACACCCCCGTCCTCCTCTCCCTCTTGCTGGGAGTTCTGATGTTCCTGCCGTGAAGGAATAGCTATGTCCCATTGACAATTCCTAGCTATAAACTTGGTCCTCGATTCCTGGGTCCATTTGAAGTACTAAAGCGTATAAATCCTGTGGCGTATAAGCCTTGCTTTCCTTCATCCATGCACATCCCGAACTCCTTTCACATCTCTCTCTTGAAGCCAGTCATCCTGAACTGCTTCTCTCGGAAAGTGCCTCCTCCTGCTCCTGAGGCTGATTCCACCAATGTCTTCAAGGTAAAGGAGGTCCTGGATATGAAGACAGTTAGAGGGAAGCAGTTCTTCCTTGTCGACTGGAAGGGGTTCGGGCCGAAGGGGAGATTCTGGGAGCCAGAGGTTAACATCTTGGACGTGGCCTTCTGCATAAATTCCTAAAGTCCAAGAAGAGGGGGAAGCTGAAGGGGGGTGGGTATAGTCACGGGTGCTCCTGTGCCCCATGACCCGGGTCGCAGACAGATCCATGCTCCTGTCTGTGCCTCCGGACCCCCACCACTGCTCTTACCTCTCCGCGATCCCACACTGGCTCCGCATGCGCCGGCTTACGGAGATTTAAAGGGCGAGACCGACGATAATTGGCGCTGGTCTGCTGCCACTTCTGCTAAATTCCCAGTCCCTTACTGTGTTCCCTGCCGGATCTTCGTGCCTTGTGGCTTAGAGAAATCTGTGTTCCATGCTTGTGCTGTTATTGTGTTTTCCCATTGTGACCCCAGTTCCGTTCTTGACTACGCTCCTCGGCTGCCTTGACCTATTGCTATGTCCCCGACTCTGCAATGACCACCGGGCTTGTCTGGGATTCAGGCGCTGGGCTGTCTGGAGGTATAGCAAATTCTTGTGGTCAGTGTACACACTAAAATGATGGAGAGCTCCCTCCGGACAATACGCCATTCTTCCAGAGCAAGCTTGATGGCCTATAGCTCTCTGTCTCCAAGTTAATAATTCCTTTCAGTGGGAGAGAATGAAGCTGCATGTGGAAGTTCGACCCATGGGCTCTTTCTGGGTGAGCACCGCTCCAGCTCCAATGGAGAAAGCATCCACCTCAAGAAGAAAGGGTTTGTTCGTGTCAAGCCTAGTGAGCACGGGAGCCGAGGCAAAAGCGTTCTTCAACTTGGAGATGGCCAGTTCAGCAGCAGGGTTGGCACCCTTCGTGGTGAGTGCCACGATGGGAGAAACCAGAGTTGAGAAGTGTGGAATAAACTGCCGGTAATAGTTTGCAAAACCCAGGAACCTCTGTATGGCTCGTCGGCCCTCTGGGCATGGCCACTGAAGAACTACAAACAGTTTTGTGGGGTCCATCTGGAAGCCTCTGTCGGAAATTATGTAACCAAGGAATGGAAGGCTGTGCTGGTGAAACTGGCATTTTTCTAACTTGGCATAGAGGTGATTGGCATGAAGTCGACCAAGAACTTGTCATATGTGTGCCTGGAGAGTACACTAAGATGTCATCTAGGTAGACCACGACACACATATAAAGAAGGTCTCGAAAAATGTTGTTCACAAACTCCTGAAAGACAGCAGGGGCATTACACAGTCCAAAGTGCATTACTAAATATTCAAAGTGCCCGCCACGGGTATTAAACACCGTCTTCCACTCGTCACCCTTGTGGATCCATATGAGATTGTAAGAACCACGGAGCTTGGAGAACACCCTGGAACTGCGCATGCGATCAAAGAGTTTTGTAATTAACTGCAGGGGATAGTGGTTTTTAACCGTGATTTTGTTCAGCCTGCAATAGTCTATGCAGGGACGTAAGAATACGTCCTTCTTGGTAACAAAGGAGAGACCTGCACCAGCCTGAGTGGAGGACTTGCGTACCCCTCTGCGGATTCTCCTTGATGTAGTCAGACATGGCAGCAATCTTGGGTACAGAAAGAGGATAGACACGACTTCTGGGAAGCGTGACGCCCGGAAGGATCCACAGGGCATTCATAGGGATGGGAAAGTCTCTGCTTGTTTCTTAGAGAAGACATCAGTAAAGTCCCGGTAACAGGCTGGCAGACCATCCAGAGACTTGGAAGACACAGAAGGACAGGACCGGAAATGGTGCCACCGTACATTGGGATTGGCATTCAGGGCTCACCAGTCTTCCATTTGAGGTTCGGGGCATGGCGTTGGAGCCAGGGAAAACCCAGAAGTAGAGTTGATGTGGAGCGAGGCAGGACATAGAAGGCCAAGTTTTCCTGACTCGAACTTGAAGACGGATAGGTTCTGTACGGTACCGGACCAGATCGGAAAGAAGCTGTCCGCTTACAGAGGAAATTATGTGGGGTGACTTGAGGGGAACCACCAGAATGTGGTGCCGGGAGAGCAGCATCCACAAAGTTCCCTGTGGAACCAGAGTCCAGGAATGCTGAGACTTGCACGGGAGCACCGGTGTCGACACTGAGGAGCACTGGAATAGTCAGACACGGAGAAGCTGAATTTACACCTAGGGACGCTTCTCCCAGAAGCCCTAGGTGCTGGGGTTTCCCAGACTTTGGGGACGGACTGGACAAGTCCTGATTAGGTGTTTGGGACTAGCACAGTACAGACAGAGGTTATCCTGAAAACATCTTGAACGTCTTGAACCAGGTGTGAATTGGGCTCTGTCAACCTGGATCGGGTTTTGGAAGACCGAAGGCAACCGAGGCAGACATGGAAACCAGACTAGAGGTTGCTTGTGCCGCAACTCTTCAGCTCGTTCCAGAAACTGCACATCTATCTGAGTGGCCAGGGTGATAAGACCACTCAGAGTAGCCAGCAGATCACGGGCAGCCAAAGCATCCTTGACTCGTGAAGATTGTCCCTTTTTAAAAGTCACAGATAAGGCCGAGTCGTTCCAAGAGAGTTCAGACGCCAGGGTACGGAACTTAACAGCGTATTCTCCCACAGAAGAGTCTCCTTGATTGAGGTTCAGTAGCGCTGTTTCAGCCGAGGAGGCTCGTGCAGGTTCCTCAAACACGGATCGGAACTCAGCCAGGAAAGCAGTATGGGTGGCCGTAACTGGATCGCTCCTGTCCGACAGAGGAGTAGCCCAGGCCAGGGCCTTCCTGGAAAGGAGGCTGATTATGAATGACACCTTGGAGCGCTCAGTGACAAACTGGGATGACATTAACTCTATATGCAGCGAGCACTGTGTAATGAAAGTTCTGCATAGCTTGGGATCACCATCGTACTTCTCATACACAGTCTTATCCTAGGTTTTGGTGCCAGTGGACAGGCCGGGACAACAGGAGAAGAAGCAGGGGTAGATGCTGGAACTGCCGCAGGAGTGGTCACAGGAGCCTGAGGCGGAGGCTGAGAGTCAAGCAGTCGTTGGGAGGCGGAAGCAACTTGACCTACAAGTTCTCCCTGATCAGCAATCTGCTGAGACTACCGGGTGACAACACTGGAAATTTCAGCCAGTATCTGACATGGCTCCTTGGCGAGGTCCATGGCCGGATTTTACTGTCAGGAATTTGAGTCTGTGGACCCTCTGGACCACCGCGGGAGATGGTAATAGCCGACACCTGGGACCGGAGTCTAAGTGGCACCTGGTCTTTACCAGATCCTGCTGCAAAGTGGGATAGTCTTGCTGCGGCGAGGTACCACCAGGTCATTCCACAGGTGCAACTAGCCCGCGGTGGCTGCCAAGGTAGTAATGCAGGAGACAGTCTGTATCCGAGGTGACAGCGGGAGAACAGCACTGAAAGGCACACTAGGACTCACATCAGGAATTGCAGGAGTTGGCACACAGATTAGGAACACAGCAACGGAATGGCAAACAGATCAGGTACACAGGAACTGACTGGCACACGGATCAGGAACATAGGAACGGACTGGCACATGGATCAGGAACACAGGAAGAACTGGCACACAGGAACGAAGGATACACAGGGGGCTTTCTCTTCAGCGGATGGTTTGAAGATCCGGCAAGGGTCACAGGAAGGGGCAGGAACTTATGGCAACCCAGCGCCAATTATCGCCGCGCTGGCCCTTTAAATCTTTGTGTGTGAGCTGGCGCGCGTGCCCTCGGAGATGCGGAGATGCGTGTCGAGCCACGGGAGCCAGAGAGACCGCCACTGGAGCCAGAGGTAAGTTCTGCTGGGCTCTGGGGGCACACGGAGGGACACGGGTGCGTCCGCGATCCGAGACAGGGATCGCGGGAGCACCCGTGACAATTGTCCTCTACAATCCAGGCCTCACCTGGATATGTTCAAAGCGTTCAAAAGTTATAACCACTTATAGTGACACAGGTCATATTTGAAAAAATGTCAGGAAAATGCAAAATGGCCAAGTCGTTAAGGTGTTAATTGATTCCATACACTGTATATATTAGTGAGTACTGTGCTTGACTATTCTTTGCACTCTGATTGGTTGCTTCATATAATTTCAGTGGGAAGGTAAGCCCCATTCTTATTAGCAATAAGGGTTTCAGTGGATGGCCCCCCACCGATCACACAGTTGTTAATTTCTCTGAAAACCAGTTAAGGACTGGGCGGGGCAGTGGAGATAATAGTAAACTCTGTAATATACTTCATCATAGTAATGTATACCTGTGATATTCTTTATCCGACTAAGCCTTGCAATTTGTGTAAATTAGCTTTTTGCCATGTATCACTTTCTTTCGACATGTTAGCGTACAAACACGGTTTTTCATCCTTTAATAGGGATAATAATACATTCAGGAATGGACAGGTTTTCTCCTCAGATATCACACAATCCCACATCTCAGCACTGGGACGGCAGCCATCATCTACTTACAACATGCAGCATTGTAATACTTACAGCAAACTATAGTTAGATGCTCATAAATCCCATAACATGTATTTATTGACTATACAGAAGTAACTCACTATTCTGTAAACTGGATTGCGGGGGCATCCGTTACACCCTGCACTGTGAAGATTTCTGGGGGAGAAGATGCTAGGTCCACATCTGTGGTAATGACTCATCAAGAAATGTTTTGCTTTTCTTCTTTTATTTTGGTAAGTTTTTACAAAACAAAATGTCACCTTCTCTTTCCCGGTGCTTGTAAGTGCGTGTCTTGCAACACAATTTTAATGTTAAATCTTGCAAGCGACCCCTCCCCCCCCCCCCATTTCTGTCACGTGCAAGCATACTAAAATCACAAAACGCAAATCGTAGGGAAACCCAACAGAAATGCACTCCGCGGACCCTTAGTAAATGAGCCCCTATATCTCCTGCTGATCTTAAAATAAATAAAGATGCATTTAAAGGAAATCTACCATCAAAGTCAGGTATAATAAACCAGGGGCATTTACTCATAGCTCCAGGCACAGTGACTGTGGTAATCTTCTTATATTTGTTATCCATAACAAATCTTATAATGTTTTATACTCCAATACAATTGGCTAAAAATTTACTTTCTCATTTATGTAATGCTCTCTGTATACACTAGATGGAGCTGTACAAAAAGAAATCTCTGCAGAAAAAAATACAATTTCTATTCACGGATACATTGAAAATGGTCAAATGAGCCCAGAGCGCAGCTTGTACGCAGCGAGGTTATATCTCTTTAATGTAAAATTTATGGAGCCTTTAAGCAGCAAAGGGATTTGTGCCCGGTGTTTGAGGCTAATAGCTTTAAACTGCTGTGAGTTACTCTGCTTAGCTGTAATGAGGTCAGATTGTGCACAGACTTTACTGTACATAAGTTTGTAAATTCTGCTAATTTCTCCATTTTTTGCTGATTTGGATAATGGCCTTAATGGTGCAGTCATCTCAATTTGTAATCTGGTCCTCGCTGGGATCACAAGATTTCATTTTTACTCTGGTCACTGCTGGTAATAGAAGAGCTGATGCTGATGAGTGGAAGCATCTACTAAGTGCAGGTGTCCTACAGGTAGCGAGCGGCTCAATATTCTGCGGATAAATGGGGTTGGCACATTAGGGGGGCCCCAGCATCGGCCTATGATAGTGGCCACACCCCCTCGTCGTGCCAGATACATCAAGAGATTTAGAACTCTTGATGTATCGGGTGGGCCAGGTCGGACCTGTCGTAGTTTTATGTAAAAACCAGCGAATAAATGTTTTGCAAAAGAACTCAGGTACAGGGTGGGAATTCCCCCTTTCATTGGCTGACGCCCCCCTATTTGTCCCCTCCACGCCCACATGGCGTATTCACAATTTAAATCACTGTTTCTTGCACTGCTCAAGAATTTTTCCACTGCTTCTATGCCAGAAAATCTCTGATGTGATGGACATGCAAGAGCCATTATTATCACAGAGAGTAATAGGAGTTGTGTGATAATAACTGCTCATGCACCTGTGTGTCCATCACATCTCCATGGACATATTGGGGCTTATTTACGAAGGGTCCACGGATCGTACTTTCATCAGATTCTAGAAATCTGCAACGCTGTGACAGGTATTTAACTGGGGATTGTGTCGCACGCAATCGGATTGTGTCGAAATTGTGCTGGCTTTCATGCGACAAAAATCGGGAGGCGGGCCGTCGGACGATCTGACTGACTGGACTGAATGCGGGATTTAACATTCAAATTGTGTCGCAACTAATGCACTTACATGCACCAGGAAGGTGGTGAACTCTGCCGGACCTGAGCGGAGAAGCGTCACATGCATGATATTGGGCGCACGATCTTTGTGAAATCTTTCATTCTCATTGGACAACGCACACCGGGGATCGCGCAGAGACCGTCTAAGTAAATGTACCCCATTATATGCAGTGGAAGTAAACTTAGAAGCTTTGTATAGCAGTAAAGCAAGAACAGGTCTAGGAAACGGTGGGGAAGTGATATAAAAACTATATTGGAAAATTGTATAATTTTCCTTACATAAACAATATCAATTATTTGCTGAAAGTGGACAACCATTTTAAATTGACTTATAGATTTCCTTTAAAGTAATATTTTCCTGTGTCTTTCCACTGAAATCTCCTCAGAGAGTAGAAACATCAATGGAAATGTTCTTTGGTCTTGGAAAGAATTAATCATTAATTTTTTAATCTGTTGGAAGGAGCTTTGAATGCTCTCGGGTACAATGCTCACTGCAGGAGAAAGAGCAGAAACAAGGCAAAGAAATATATATTAGAAAGGTATAGTATATGTAAATGTACATTACAAATAGAGATGAATGAGCACTCAAATGCTTGGGTGCTCGTTATTTGAGACAAACTTTTCCCGATGCTCGAGTGCTTGTCTCGAATAACAAGCCCCATTGAAGTCAATGGGAGACTCAAGCATTTTTCAAGGGGACCAAGGCTCTGCACAGGGAAGCTTGGCCAAACACCTGGAAACCTCAGAAACCGCCAGCTCCATGCCTGATCTTGGCATGGAGCTGGCGGTCCGCTGCCAGGCGAGCTTTCGCCTGTCCAAGCCCCTGTCTCTCAGTTCCTCCCCACCCAAAATGGGCCTGGGGGCCAGAGGGTTTACTTAGAAAAAATTATAATTTTCAAAGCAGACGGGGCTACAAACAGCACTTCTAAGAACGTTTGGATAAGATCAAGTGTAGTAGTACTGTTCTTATAAGTAATTGGCTTGGTTATGGCGGGTGAGGGGAATGTAAACAGATGCGCAAGAAGCGCTGAAATAATATTGGTAAATGATAAAAGTTTGGCAGTATATTTTGTGGATAACACAGCAGGGTGGGGACAAAGTTAACAAGTTTGATGCGAAAGCCATGAAAACAACGGGACGATGTATGGAGGCAGCTATATGGACGACTTTTGGAGGCAGCTATGGAGATGACGTGTGGAGGTAGCAATGGAGACAACGTGTGGAGGCAGCTAAAAAGACGATGTGTGGAGACTGCTATTGAGACAATTAAATTTGGATAGTGCCTGTATGTGGCAGTCCAAAAAAGTTTTCAAACCAGAGGAGCAGGTAGGTGGTCCTCCAGAAAAATTAAATAAATTGAGTGCCTGTATGTGGCACTCCCAAAAATTGTTTAAAACAGAGGACCGGGTAGGTGGCCCTCCAGAAAAATTAAATAAATAGGGTACTATAGCTAGAGCAAGTTGGCCCTGGCAAAAAATAGCCAGTTTCCTCTACTTTAGTGTACAAAGAGGAGGAGAAGGAGGAAAATGAGGAGGAGTGCATACATTATTCAGGTTGAGCTTTTTTCACCTGGTGGAGAATGGAAATCCTGAGAAATCCAGGCTTTATTCATCTTGATAAGCGTCAGCCTGTCAGCGCTGTCAGTCGACAGGCGTGTACGCTTATCGGTGATGATGCCACCAGCTGCACTGAAAACCCGCTCAGACAACACGCTAGAGGCAGGGCAAACAAGAACCTCCAAGGCATACAGCGCCAGTTCGAGCCACATGTCCAGCTTTGAAACCCAGTAGTTGTAGGGAGCTGTGTGATCATTTAGAACGATGGTATGGTCAGCTACGTACTCCCTCACCATCTTTCTGTAAAGATCAGCCCTACTCTGCCGAGATTGGGGACAGGTGACAGTGTCTTGCTGGGGTGACATAAAACTGGCAAAGGCCTTGTAAAGCGTACCCCTGCGAGTGCGGGACAAACTGCCTGCTCGCCTACTCTCCCTCGCTACTTGTCCCGCAGAAGTACGCCCTCTGCCGCTAGTGCTGTCAGAAGAGAAATACTGTTTCAGCTTGTGCACCAGGGCCTGCTGGTATTCATGCATTATCACACTCCTTTCCTCTCCAGGGATGAGAATGGAAAGATTTTGCTTGTACCGTGGGTCCGGGAGAGTGACTACCCAGTAATCGGTGCTGGAATAAATTCTTTGAACGAGAGGATCACGGGATAGGCAGCCTAGCAAGAAATCTGCCATATGCGCCAGAGTCCCAACGCGCAAGAATTCACTCCCCTCACTGGCCTGACTGTCCATTTCCTCCTCCTCCAACTCCTCCAACTCCTCTTCTTCTGCCCATACACACTGAACAGTGAAGGACTGAACAATACTCCCCTCTTCTGTCTCGCCAACATTCTCCTCCTCTTCCTCCTCATCCTCCTCCACCTCCTCCGATATGCGCTGAGAAACAGACCTGAGGGTGCTTTGGCTATCAACAAGGAAATCTTCTTCCCCCCGTCTCTTGTGACGAGAGCAAAGCTTCCGACTTCATGCTGACCAGAGAGTTTTTCAACAGGCCAAGCAGCGGGATGGTGAGGCTGATGATGGCGGCATCGCCACTGACCATCTGTGTTGACTCCTCAAAGTTACTCAGCACCTGACAGATATCAGACATCCACGTCCACTCCTCATTGTAGACTTGAGGAAGCTGACTGACCTGACTACCAGTTCTGGTGGAAGTTGACATCTGGCAGTCTACAATCGCTCTGCGCTGCTGGTAAACTCTGGATAACATGGTCAGTGTTGAATTCCACCTCGTGGGCACGTCGCACAACAGTCGGTGAGCGGGCAGTTGGAGGCGGCACTGCGCTGCCCTGAAAGTGGCAGCATCTGTGCTGGACTTCCTGAAATGCGCACAGATGCGGCGCACCTTCGTGAGCAAATAAGACAGATTGGGGTATGTCTTGAGGAACCGCTGAACTATGAGATTTAACACATGGGCCTGGCATGGCACATGTGTCAGTCTGCCGAGTTACAGAGCCGCCACCAGGTTACGGCCGGTGTCACACACAACCATGCCTGGCTTCAGGTTCAGCGTTGCCAGCCACAGATCAGTCTGCGCCGTGATGCCCTGTAATAGCTCTTGGGCGGTGTGCCTTTTATCGCCTAGGATCAAAAGTTTGAGCACCGCCTGCTGTCGCTTAGCGACGGCACTGCTGCTGTGCCTAGAGCTACCGACTGATGGCGCCATGCGCACGGATGGTAATTCGGAGGAGGAGGTGGAGGAAGGGTGGGAGGAGGAGGAGGCATTGTAGGCCTGAGAGACCTGGACCGAAGTAGGCCCCGCAATCCTCGGCGTCGGCAGGGTCAGGGTCGGCAGCCGCAGGGTCAGACTCGGTCCCAGCCTCCACCAAGTTAACCCAATGTGCCATCAGCGATATATAGTGGCCATGCCCGGCAGCACTCGTCCACGTGTCCGTGGTCAGGTGGACCTTGTCAGAAATGGCGTTGGTCAGGGCACGGATGATGTTGTCTGACACGTGCTGGTGCAGGGCTGGGACAGAACATCGGAAAAAGTAGTGGCGGCTGGGGACCGAATACCGAGGGGCGGCCGCCGCCATGAGGTTATGAAAGGCCTCGGTCTCTACTAGCCTATAGGGCAGCATCTCCAGGCTAAGTGGGTTGCACTGTACTTCCTCTTGCGCTCCAGCGTCTGGGGTATGGAGAGCTGAACGTTGTGCATGGAGACATTGGTGGATGCTGTGCAGGATCGTGGAGGCGAAGGTGTGGTTTTCGCACGGGAGGTGTTTGGGCCGGGGTCCTGGGCAGGGGGCTGACTAGCAGAGGCAGCAGATGACACAAGGGAAGGAGCAGTGGTGTGCCCGCCTGGAGGTGAACGGCCTTGGTTCCATTGAGTGGGGTGTTTAGCATTCATATGCCTGCGCATACTGGTGGTAGTTAAGCTGTTAGTGGTGGAACCCCTGCTGATCCTGGTGTGGCACAGGTTGCACACCACAGTCCGTCGGTCATTCGGTGATTCTGTGTTCACCCGGCCTATCAACCCAGCTTGGGTCTGTCACCTCATCATCCTCCGATCCCTCAGTCTGCTCCCCCCTCGGACTTCCTGCCCTGACAACAACTTCACCACTGTCTGACAACCGTGTCTCCTCATCATCCGACACCTCTTTACACACTTCTTCCACTACGTCAACAATGTCATCATCACCCACAGACTGCGACCGGTGGAAAACCTGGGCATCGGAAAAGAGCTCAGCAGCAACCGGACAAGTGGTTTGTGACTCTGGGAAGGGTCCAGAAAACAGTTCCTCAGAGTATGCCGGTTCAAATGCCAAATTTTGCTGGGAGGGGGCAGACTGGGGGGAAGGAGGCTGAGGTGGAGGAGGTGGAGGAGTGCTGATTTCGGTGACATGGGTGGACTGCGTGGAAGACTGACTGGTGGACAAATGGCTAGAAGCATTGTCCGCAATCCACGACATCACCTGTTCGCAGTGTTCTGGCCTCAACAGTGCTCTACCACGAGTAACTTGAGACATGAAGCTAGGGAGTGTAGATCTGTGGCGTTCCCCTGCTCCCTCATCAGCAGGTGGTGTCTCACCCCGCCCAGGACCACGGCCTCTGACCCCTGCAGTAGTTGGACGCCCACGTCCACGCCCTCGTCCTCTACCCCTAGCCCTCGGGTTCAACATTTTCAAAATTAAAGTGTAAACTGTAAATATTTTTTGTGTTTTTTTTGTTTTTTTGTGGTTTTTTTTGTTTGTTTTTTTGACAAAACGATGCTATCCTATTGCTATGGCTAGTTTCTAACCTACACTGACAGCACACAACAGGATTTTGTGCTGTGCCTGATGACTTTTAGTTTTGAAAAAAAAAAAAAAAAAAGAAAAAGCAGACTGTGCCTAATTCAATCAAACCCCTAATAAATTGTCCCACTTCGGTGTTTGAGGTGGATATGCGTGTCACTAAGAGCTAAACAGAACGTTCGCAAGTCTCCCTGCAAATTCCTCACAATATGGTACTAGCTGCACTACTAATGCCAGCAAGCCCAGCCACAAGCAAATCAACAAAAAATAAAATATAACGCTATTGTAGCCCTAAGAAGGGCTGTTGGGTTCTTGTAGAATCACTCCTGCCTAATCTAATAGAACACCCTAACGCTTTCCCTTACCAGCAGGAGCAGCTCTCTCCCTAACGGCATCTAGGCAGAGAATGATCCGAGCAGCACGGGCAGGGGCTAGTCTATTCCAGGGTCACCTGATCTGGCCAGCCAACCACTGCTATCGACGTGTAAGGGTACCACGTCATGCTGGGTGGAGTGCAGAGTCTCCTGGCTTGTGATTGGCTCTGTTTCTGGCCGCCAAAAATCACAAGGGTGGGAGATGCCATTTTCTCGAGCTGGCGAAATACTCGTCCGAGCAACGAGCAGTTTCGAGTACGCTAATGCTCGAACGAGCATCAAGCTCGGACGAGTATGTTTGCTCATCTCTAGTTACAAAGTATACTTTTATCATCTACTCTATTCAATTCTCTAATAAAAAAAGGTTTAGTTGCTTTTTAAAGGCTGTAATGTGGACTCACTGCTTTCCTTCCTGCTCCTCCTCCCCTCTTACAACATGAGTCTCATACTGAAGGACATATACTGCAAATGCACCTCCCTCTTCTCCCATCATTTCACCTTTCTTTCTGAGATACTGTAGTTTCTGACACCTCAATCCGCCTGTTGTCTTGCACTTTTCTGTTTGAATTACTTTTGTCTTATGTTCCAACAGTAAATCAGAAATGTGATCCATGTAACAAAATGATAGGACTAATAATGCATTTAGGAATGGGGAGGTTTTATCTCCAAACATTGCATAATCCCCGAATCAGCAGTGGACAGCAGCCATTATATACTCAGAATAAGTTATAACAAAAAAGTCAATGCTGAGCTCTCTTTTCCATGAACAGTACTCTCCTGTCAAAAAGTCACACATATCACTCCACCATAGTCAAGAATGGAAGATCCACAGCAATCCATCCAACGTAGCTCCTAAATAAGATCAATGGTATTGGCGTCAGTCCACCTCTCTATCTTGCCTTCGTGTCTTGAAACCAGTCATGGGTCCTACATAAACGGATCAAACCAGTTGTGCAGATCACCCCAAGAATAGTCTCACGCCAATAGTGTGGATCTTACTTAGGAGCTACCGACGTTGGATGGATCACCAAGGGTCTTTCATTCTTGACTATGGTGGAGTGGTATGAGTGACTGTTGTGCCTGCCAAAGAATATGGACCCTTTGTGTGCCACCAAACTTTGTTCTACTACGGATAATTCCATATTCTAACTAGGTGTCTAGGTGTCACATTTCCCATATTTCTTAATAGAAGTATGCAGGTTAGGGTAGTACATGGCTCAAACTTTACATGACTTGTGTGCCCAGCGTGCCAGTCTCAGTAAGTGGCCCCCATTGGCCATGATCCATCCATTGCAAGATTGTAAAGCTGATCACAAAGACTTCATTTACTGTTATTCATTATTAAACTTGGCTTGAGATTGGGAGATTACACCTGACCGGTCATGTATTTCACAATTGTCCTATCCTGGAAGGAACAGTACCTAAAACTGATCCAAGTTACACCATGGCTTCATCTTGTTGTTGTTTTTCAGGGAACATAACTGTTACAGATTGTAAAATTGTACCTCTTAAAGGGATTGTAATTATATGAAGACAGTGCAAATGTTAAGCACTTTAACATTTGTTAATATAGGTGTCATATTTACATTCATATACTCATTCCAGCAAAGTGGTGAGATTGAAGGGGGTTTTCTGTTAGCAACATTTATCCCCTATCTGCGAGATATTGGGTGGTCCCAACTAAATTTTTTTTTCCTTTCATAGAAATCTTTGTTAATTTTTTTCCATTTTACAAATTAAATAGACATCATAAAAACAACATAGCAATAATATCTAATACAAAAAAAATCCCTTATATAAAACTTCAAATGTAATATTGCTAGGATGTACGAATCTCCCACCTGATCCTAACCACCCCCACCCCCAACCTCTTCCGAACTTCCAAGAGGAGAAAAATAAGACGATCCCCATCAAACACTTATCACCTGCCATAAGTCCCCATTTTGACGACTTCCAGCATCTGCTCGTTCTGTAACCTGCACTAAAAGATTCATAAAAGTCAATGAAGCATGGGAAGATATTTTGCCTTATGCTATAGATTACTATGGGGCTTTAGACGTACCCTCCACCCCGCGATCAGACATTTATCCCTTAGCCTTATAATGATGTTAATGGGAAATCCCCTTTGAACAAATAGGCTCATACAGTTAAGTTTTGCAAATTTTTCTGAAAGGTATAGATCTATGTATATAATACATGGATGCCGGCGGAGACTATACTAAATGGGGCACAATTACTTACCCGTCCCGTTGACGCCGCCGATCCAGAATGTCCAACGAGGATTCGGGTCTGCCGCGATTCACGTCCAAGTTCCTGCATGTGTCGCTTCCCCGCTCAGGTCCACCGGAGTGCACCTTCTTCTTCCCGATGCAAGTGAGTGTTGATCTTGGGACACAATTTGGTTTTTAAATTCCGCGGTTTGTCCGAATCAGTCGGGTTGTCCGATGTCCACTCCACCCTGATTTGTGTCGCATGCAAGCCAACACCGATGCGCCATAATCCGATCATGTGCGCCAAGAACCCAGGGGCAATTCAGCGCAAAATGGTAAAAATGCACTGTTCGGTCCCTTAGTAAATGTGCACCAATGTATCAGGACCCACTCCATGCCTCCTCTATGCCCCGAGATGCCCATAGTGGCGTGCAGGTCTTAGAAACACAAAAAATGTCAGAGAGAGGAAAATTCTTATGGTTTCTCCACCTGAAATCTAGTGGAGAAGCCATAATAAATCTGGGCCTCACTGTCTACAACTTTGTATGGTCATACTGCTGTTAGACTCCCTTTAATGACTTGTATGTATTATGTGATGTATTACTATTAGACTCTCTCCACCGATCTGCTTGATTACCGTACAAGTCAGTGGATTAGCATAACTAGCGAAATTGATGTAACTGATCCAATGCCACAACATGCAAAATCTTCCCTCTATTCCTCATACAAAAAAATCTTCTACTGTTAATTGCCTTTAGTTCACGTGTGCCCATTCTGCTAATTTGCATAGCAATAAGTGATTCAGATGCTCATTAGAAATGCAAACTGTGAAGATTTCTGGGGTAAGACGCTGGGTCCACATCTACGGTAATGAAGTATCAAGTTCTCATTTTTTTGCTTTTCTTTTTCTTTCTTTTAATAAGATTTCACAAGAAAAACAAAGACAATTAATTATACCATTAGTTATTCTTGACTTAACGCAGAGTTTTCCCCTCAGGTAAATTGTGTATCAGATCATTTATTTCTGCTAGAACTCAGAATTTCATTAATTTAATGTAAACCATAGACTCCGTTTCATTACTACAATGATATGGAAACAGGCAATGTATTGTTAGGTTTAGGGTGACAGTGGGCATGTATCGCAGTGGGGTACTCCAAAATGTCACTTTACCAAAGTACTTGCTAGGCAAATATGTCCTTAAAAAAGAATTTTACCCATCACACCAGTAATAACTGCTTGTAAATGGTTGAAAATGATCACTTAAAATTATTTGCACTGTACCTTAATCACAGCAATTTTTCTGATATATCAATAACTAAGCAAATAAATATAGAAGAGTCAATTTCTGAATAGAAGAGTCATGTTTTCCCTTGACAGTTCTGTGTCTCTTCAAATCTCAGCCTCAGCATCAAAGAAGTCTTCTCCCTGTCCACCTTGTGTCTTCTTACCAGAATGATGTCCCTCTCACTGCTTGTTGTAATTAGCAGAGAGTACTGTGTGGAAAACTGCAGATATTCTCACCATTTCAGGAGCCCTCTGACGGGTGGGACCAAGTGGCTGTGGGCGGAGCCAACATAGACAAAGGCATAAAAAGTTTGGAGAACATGTCTGGGACCATGGCTCATGGTAACCAATAAGAGCTCCATTTTTCCACAGCAGTTTAAAATAGCTGTATTCATTTCTATGTACTGAGCTCCCCCTGGTGGTGGCTTCAGACTGCCGGTTATTCACTCCTGGCATGTATACTGGGAATTTATTAAAGTTGGCTAGTATAAATACATTCAAAAATATACTGTTCAGTATTAGGGCAAGGGGTGCAATTACAAGACAAAAAAGGTGGGGGCAACTACCTTTATTCTGGGTTTCCATAACATTTTTATACATCACTTATCAAAACATATGGTCCACAGAGGTTTACATGTGAATAAATGTATACTAGCCCAGGGGGTGCATACTTTTAATTTTCAATGAGGGTGTGTCTAAATGTACTCTATGAAAAGTAAAGGTTGCCACCCCATTGGCTAGAATGAGCTAATTCATATATAAATGGAGCTGTCCAGAACACTAGAGTATGGAGACATTACTTCAGGTTACATTTGTGTCCACAGTGGTTCTAGAATTACCTCTGTATAGGGAACAGAAAAGCCTCATTATAGTGTATCCTGTACCATTGTTCTGTATTGTGGCTGCTTATGTGCAGCCATACAGACTCTTGGAAGGATTTATCATAAGTCGATAATAATAAAGGCAACAGACCCCTGTCAAGGAGGGTACAACAAAAGGCTTCTATGTATCTGTCGGGAGGCCATGCCACCGGGCAACACTATGTCGGGTCTCACCTGGTGTTGTTTTGCGTAAAATGGTTTTTGAAAAGTAGGCAGTCGCGGGGCAGGAAGGTGAGAAATTGCAATTATTTTGGGGATTCTACACCGGTAACTAGCATCGAGGCACTGATAAAGGCCCCCATCTGTGTCTATGGCTCTGTTATGTGGTTGAGGCTTAGAATAGATATGGCCAGGCATGATAAGAAGCAGCAGGGATGGAGAAATAGACTTGTATAGGAACTAATCACTGATGCCAATGTGTTGATGCCGCCTGCCCTGACATTCTTCCTGTGGAGCGTTGGCGCTGGGCATCTCTATCTGTCACAGGAGTAACAATCATACGGGTCACCAGAAGGACCTCAGGGCGCACTGGGCGGCTTTTTATCTCAACTCAGTGTTGAAGGATTTGGAAATGAATGTTCAGGTCATCCATTCCCAGCAATTATTTCGTCACCAAATGTCAGATGTCTCTCGAAGCGAGTAATGGGGTTTACATTGACCTCTGCGAGTAGCTGCCATGAATAATTCTTACCATCTCTTCACCTGTTCCCTCCACCTTTCCGATGATTTCTGGGCCGTGTCACTGCGCTCTCTTTTATTTTTCTAAATATCTATTTATGGAGAGAAATGTCAGCCTCACCTTGTAAAATGGAGCCTGTTTACTAAGTGGCGTTTTTGGTATTTACAAAGATTCCTTTATTCTGTCCAAAAACGAGCAAAATGTCAACTTATTTTTACACCGTTTAATCATTACCGAAACTAGACAAAAAAATAAACAGCTCAGGGGAGTAAGAGATTAGCGGACAGTAGCGGGGCAGAACATCAACAAGACCTTGATATGTGATCCTGATGAGGCCATGAATAGGGGAAGAGAAACTGGGTTTGCTGATAATGATGATGAAGATTACAGTATAGACTGGCCAATTTAATTATTGTTAAAGAGCATGGGGACTGATTTGTGTGTGAAATATAGTCCACACATCCCAAAAAAAGGCATAAACATGAAACAAAAGGATTTTATTCAGTAAGTCAAAGGTTAAAAACATTTGGTGCCGCCATTGTAGATCCAGCCGTGCCAACTATGGTGTCAAGGGTCCTGTGTGGCTTTTATAGCAGGAACTGTGAAACCAATTTTACAATACACAGCAATACAGTGACATAATAATAATTCCTTTATTTATATAGCGCCAACATATTCTGCAGCGCCACACAGAGCTGCCAAATCGGTCCCTATCCCCATGGGGTTCGCAACCTAATCAACCTACTAGTATGTTTTGGAGTGTGGGAGGAACCAGAGGAACCGGAGGAAACCCACCCAAACACATGAGCAGGGGGCAGTGACAAGGGACGTGTGGAGGGGTGGGTTTACCAGACACAGGGGCTGCAAGGGAGCGGGAGAGAGCTTGACTTGTCTCCTGCCTCCTTGACAGCATCAATTGGAGAAACCAGGCTGAATAAAAGTGTTTTTGGAACGAAGCTGCAGCGTACAGAATACACAAAGAAACCATGAAAATACAATTACAGTCATCCAAAAGGTTCTGTTAGGAGTTTATAGTGTGGTTCTGTGGTGACAGGTTCCCTTTAATAACGCAACATTATTATATAAATATATATTTCTTGAATTGTAAAAACCTTATTAGTGACAGTTTCTTAGACAAGGTCACATGGTCTCTGTAATCACTTAGGCCCGCCCACATGACATCAGTGGCCTGGACATTCCATCATGTTGATGACATCCCAATATTAGTGACATCAAAATGATGGATTCTGCCTTTAGTATACAGTGTATGTGCTAGATACATCTGAGGGTTTTAGTGAAGGCCTTGATGATGGATGGTTATTTTTTGCTCAGAAATTTGCTTTTATTTGTCCCCTGTCATGTGAAGGGAACCCCCACAGGGAAAACACCAACAGGTTAGGAACATTTAGAAATTTATGGGTTCAATCATTCAGAGATCAGGGGCAATACATTAGTGTCACTTATCTCCTCATTATGATAAATATGACATTTTATATGAAGTTGCTTCTCTTTTGTCACCAACTATTTGCAATGTAATACTTTTCCTAAAAAGAGGTTCTACAGCAGCTGTGATATGTATCACACAGATCTGTGCCCCAGCTGCTGCCAAACTTCTTTATTTTACCTGCCCTGAATTTGTTGTACACTATCCACACAGGAGATAATGGGGCAGATTTATCAAGCTGTCCAATTACACCTCAGCTTTCATTTTAACCAGTGCTCATGAATATTTTAAAGGTGAGCTGTGATTGGTTGCCATGGGCAACTAAGAATATTCTGACTTTTAGACAGCTTGATAAATCTGCCCCAATATTCTGTGTTATGTGCAATTATTAGCCATTGGTAGAAAGCAAGCACTTTCTATTCACTGACCGCAAGCAGAGATGTTAAAAAATCTTAGCTAGGAAAGATTTTATTATGTAACAAATGATAATTATTTGATAAAAAATAGATAATGCAACATTCACTTATGACCCTTTTATAAAACAATGGGCGGTCTATGGAGAATCGGGCAGGGTATCAAATGTCTCCTCCACGTTGTATCATCACTTATAATATAAAGTCTCACCACTCATATTATATGTTTCTTGACAGTGGCCTCCTACACAGTCACCCAGGATCCAAAGAGTCTGAAAAACATAAGTGAGTAGTGACCATTATCCTATAAACAGTACGTATAGGGACTCATTTACTTACCCGGTCCTGTCGCGGTCCCGCGGTGCGTTGTCCGATGAGGATTCGGGTCCGGCGCGATTCACTAAGATCGTGCGTCCAATTTCCTGCATGTGTCGCTCCTGCGCCAAGGTCTGCCGGAGTTCCCCTTCTTCTTCCTGGTGCATGTGAGTGCGTGATCTTGCAACACATTGGGGCAGATTTATCAAGCTGTCTGAAAGTCAGAATATTTCTAGTTGCCCATGGCAACCAATCACAGCTCCCCTTTAAAATATTCATGAGCACTGATAAAATGAAAGCTGAGCTGTGATTGGTTGCCATGGGCAACTGGAAATATTCTGACTTTCAGACACTCGATAAATCTGCCCCATTTTGTTTTTTAAATTCCACGGTTTGTACGAATCCTTCCGGTTGTCCGACGGCCACGCCCCCCCCATTTCTGTCGCATGCAAGCCGGCCAAATTCCGATTGCGTGCGCCGGGGCCATTCAATGCAAAACGGAAATATTCAGGAAAACCCGATGGAATCGAGGTCCGTAGACCCTTAGTAAATGTGCCCCATAGAGTGCACCATGATGGACATATCTCACCTATCCCTCACATGTGTGACCTCAGAGATGAAGCCACCAAAATCTTTTATATCCAATATGTGGACTCCATTCATGGGTTGTGGTGGATGAGATGTGACATGATACTGCTAGGCTACCCTCCAGTGTCTAGGCCCCATAGTATTGATGGTTTAGGTCTTCTCTCCGGGGATACTCTAGGAAAGAGAGTGGCCAAACCCTATATCTGTTGGGTGTCACTGCCCTGGTTTCTGGTCAGGTCTGATCTATATAGACTAAATAGACAACACTAAATGAATACAGTGATTTCTGATGACCTAATTTTGGGTCGATAATGATCTGAAGAGTCTTGAGATACCATAATGTTTTACTTACTCTTTTTTTACCAGTCAGATTCTTCAGCTTGCAGGATGGACTTGTCATTTTTGGTAGCATAATACTGGTCCTACTGATCGGATTTGTTATCCACTTTCCGTAAGTTTTCAGCATCTTCAAGAATTATATTTTATCTGTAATGAAGGAATGAATGAGTATGTGAGGGACATGTAAGGGGAGGACATGTGTAATACTGAGTCACTTACAGAGTACTGAGATATTTTACTGAACGTGTTAAAGGGGTATTCCAGGAATAAGGATAATCTGCATTTAGAAAGTTCATTAAAATCTAATGTAATGTGTAATTGATTGTTATTTTCAATTCTGCTTGGTTTAGCAGAAAAAGGATTTTGACCTAATGTTTCACAGTTTAAAAAAACCTACTGGCCCTTTAATCCGTCCTGTGCCTTCCCTCCACTGGGAGAGGACACAGGACGGAAGATGGCGGCTGCTGCTGACGTCAGACGTTTGTGTCAGCAGCGTGAGGTCAGATCTGCCTCATCCACACGATCTGAAGCTGGGCCGTTCACATGACCTGCCATTGCCTCACACAGCAGAGAGCACAGCTTCCAGATCCTCTGCTCCGTGCTGATTGCTACAAAAAACAAAGTTTGCAACATTGTATCATGTAACCAGGTACAATCCATCTCCTGTATCTTTATTTAGTTCAATAAATAAACTTCACTTGTACCTCAGACAAGTGGATACAAGGCATATCATGCATAATAACATGCATGCTCCATAATCTAATAAAGAAATACATAAAATGTGTGCATCTATAGAAATGAAGATAATTGAAAATGTATCTCCTGTCACTAGATTTAGAGTATATATGAATATATAATGTATGTAGAATATGTATTATATATGGATATGGGATATTAATATATAGTTAGAGTAGATGTACATAGGATGTAGATAGAGTATGTGTGTATATATGTGTATATATATATATACATATACATACATAGAGTATATATATATCCTAAATCCATCTACATCCTATCCATATATTGCATTTATCTATATATACTATATACACTATATGCTCCTGGGACCAGCAGCGCTCAGCCTTCTCCACTAGTTGGCTACTACCATATAATAATACATAATCAATTAAAAAAAAACTGGTATACTCAGTCTAAGCATGATTCGCACATCCAAAGTGCAGCAGTAATTAATTATGTGGTGCAGTCTGCACCAATGGCCCAAATTTATCAAATGTAGTGCAGTTTGCCTCAGTATTAATAAATCTGGCCAGTGTGTTTACCACACTGTGATCAAGTGCCATAGACCTCTATGGGGGCTGTGATCTGGATGCAATACGGTCGTGTGAACAATAACTGGATGCACATAACAGTAGGAGAAAACTCCCTATTGATCTTGATAAGCTGAGGTGCTGCTGTATGTTACTACACTTAAAATGAAGATAAACTGGTTCAAAGCATCCAAACGCATGCGGTTTTAAATGGACAGAAAACACTTGTTTTAAAGCGATCCAAAGACGTGAGGTGTGGCAGCATCCTTAGGCCGGCGCCACACGTGGCGCTTTTGTCTGCGCTTGCAAACGCAGCCGATGCGATCGGGCCGAGGCCCGCCCCGGTGGGCGCGACTTTGTCTGCGTTTGCGTTTGCAAACGCAGACAAAAGCGCCACGTGTGGCGCCGGCCTTATGGAGCGTGTTGCGTTTTCATAGCGTTTGAAATGCATTAGAGCAGCTGATGAGAGTTTATTTGCCTAATTACATTACGGTTTGCTTTTGTTAACGCAATGTTAACACATGCGTTAACAAAATGAATGTGTTAATGTTTTTGTAAATGGAAATGTTAACAGTGATGTAATTAGGCAAATCGCCTCTCCTCAGCTGTTGTAATGCATTTCAAATACAATGAAAATGTAGGTCAAAACGCAACGTGTGAACGCGCCCTTACTGAGTAGCAAGAGCAATTGCTAAACAGAGACTCTGAAACACCTGTGGATTTCTCAGCTTAGGATGGACTCTTGGTTTTGGTTTTCTAATATTGATGCAACTACTAAGCAGGATACTGATGTGTAAAACTAACTTTAGGGGTGCGGTCACAAATCATGTATAACGCATGCGTTTAAAAACGCATTGCAATAGCTGTAGAGTGATTTGCCTAACTAAACAGCAGTTAACACATGTGTTTAAAAAACGCAACCGTTAATGCGTTGTTAACACATGTGTTAACATCACGGTTAACACATGTGTTTGTTAACACAATGTTAACACATGTGTTAGCATTTGTAACAGCTGTTTAATTAGGAAAATCACACTTCAATGCCTTTTTAAATGCATGCGTTAAATGCAACGTGTGATCGCACTCTAGGATGTAAGACTTCTTGGACACTGAAACATGGACACTAGAGATGAGCGAGCACTAAAATGCTCGGGTACTCGTTATTCGAGACGAACTTTTCCCGATGCTCGAGTGCTCGTCTCGAATAACGAACCCCATTGAAGTCAATGGGAGACTCGAGCATTTTTCAAGGGGACCAAGGCTCTGCACAGGGAAGCTTGGCCAAACACCTGGGAACCTCAGAAAAGGATGGAAACACCACGGAAATGGACAGGAAACAGCAGGGGCAGCATGCATGGATGCCTCTGAGGCTGCATAATCGCACCATTATGCCAAAATTATGGGCAACAGCATGGCCATGACAGAGTGACAGAATGAAGCTAGATAGCATCTAAAACATGCAATAATTGACCCTGACACTATAGGGGACGGCATGCAGAGGCAGCGGCAGCAGCGGCAGGCTAGAGAGTGTCATGGCGACATACCCTAAATGGACTCAGGCTTCAAACCAATGGGTGGCAGAGAGGAACCAAAGGAGGTGAGCAAGAAGCGCTCAAATAATATCGGTACATGATAAAAGTTTGCCAGTATATTTTGTGGATTACACAGCAGGGTGGCGACAAAGTTAACATGGAAGCCATGAAAACAACCCAAAATTCTGCCTGACACAGCTCGTTTGATAAGGGGACCATGTATGGAGGCAGTGAACTAGTAGTAGATTAAAGGTTCTGCAGTTAAAACTATGTTAGTTGGATCTTGGCATGGAGTTGGCGCTCCGCTTTCGCCAATCCAAGCCCCTGTCTCTAGGCTACTCCCCAAACAGCACTTCTAAGAACCTTTTGTATAAGATCAAGTGTAGTAGCGTTCTTATAAGTTTAGGATATGGCGGGTGAGGGGAATGTAAACAGATGCGCAAGAAGCGCTGAAATAATATTGGTAAATGATAAAAGTTTATTAGTATATTTTGTGGATAACACAGCTGGGTGGCGACAAAGTTAACAACTTTGATGTGGAATCCATGAAAACAACCCAAATTTCTGCCTGACACACCTCGTTTGATAAAGGGACGATGTATGGAGGCAGCTATATGGACGACTTTTGGAGGTAGCAATGGAGACAACGTGTGGAGGCTGCTATGGAGACAATTTAAATTGGATAGTGCCTGTATGTGGCAGTCCCAAAAATTTTTCAAACCAGAGGAGCAGGTAGGTGGCCCTCCAGAAAAATTGAATAGATTGAGTGCCTGTATGTGGCAGTCCCAAAAAGTTTTCAAACCAGAGGAGCAGGTAGGTGGCCCTCCAGAAAAATTGAATAGATTGAGTGCCTGTATGTGGCAGTCCCAAAAAGTTTTCAAACCAGAGGAGCAGGTAGGTGGCCCTCCAGAAAAATAGAATAGATTGAGTGCCTGTATGTGGCAGTCCCAAAAAGTTTTCAAACCAGAGGAGCAGGTAGGTGGCCCTCCAGAAAAATAGAATAGATTGAGTGCCTGTATGTGGCAGTCCCAAAAAGTTTTCAAACCAGAGGAGCAGGTAGGTGGCCCTCCAGAAAAATGGAATCGATTGAGTGCCTGTATGTGGCAGTCCCAAAAAGTTTTCAAACCAGAGGAGCAGGTAGGTGGCCCTCCAGAAAAATAGAATAGATTGAGTGCCTGTATGTGGCACTCCCAAAAATTGTTTAAAACAGAGGAACGGGTCGGTGGCCCTCCAGAAAAATTGAATAGATTGAGTGCCTGTATGTGGCACTCCCAAAAATTGTTTAAAACAGAGGACCGGGTCGGTGGCCCTCCAGAAAAATTAAATGCATAAAGTACTATAGCAAGAGCCAGTGGGCCCTGTCAAAAAATAGCCAGTTTCCTCTGCTTTACTGTACAAAGAGGAGGAGAAGGAGGAAAATGAGGAGGAGGAGTGGATCAATTATTCAGGTTGAGCTTCCTTCACCTGGTGGAGATTGGAAATTATGAGAAATCCAGGCTTTATTCATCTTAATAAGCGTCAGCCTGTCAGCGCTGTCAGTCGACAGGCGTGTACGCTTATCGGTGATGATGCCACCAGCTGCACTGAAAACCCGCTCGGACAAGACGCTAGCGGCAGGGCAGGCAAGAACCTCCAAGGCGTACAGCGCCAGTTCGTGCCACATGTCCAGCTTTGAAACCCAGTAGTTGTAGGGAGCTGTGTGATCATTTAGGACGATGGTATGGTCAGCTACGTACTCCCTCACCATCTTTCTGTAAAGATCAGCCCTACTCTGCCGAGACTGGGGACAGGTGACAGTGTCTTGCTGGGGTGACATAAAGCTGGCAAAAGCCTTGTAAAGCGTACCCTTGCCAGTGCTGGACAAGCTGCCTGCTCGCCTACTCTCCCTCGCTACTTGTCCCGCAGAACTACGCACTCTGCCGCTAGCGCTGTCAGAAGGGAAATACTGTTTCAGCTTGTGCACCAGGGCCTGCTGGTATTCATGCATTCTCACACTCCTTTCCTCTGCAGGGATGAGAGTGGAAAGATTTTGCTTGTACCGTGGGTCCAGGAGAGTGAACACCCAGTAATCGGTGCTGGAATAAATTCTTTGAACGCGAGGGTCACGGGATAGGCAGCCTAGCATGAAATCTGCCATATGCGCCAGAGTACCAACGCGTAAGAATTCACTCCCCTCACTGGCCTGACTGTCCATTTCCTCCTCCTCCAACTCCTCCAACTCCTCTTCATAGTTTCATAGTTTCATAGTTTCATAGTTTATACGGTTGAAAAAAGACACTTGTCCATCAAGTTCAACCAAGGAAGGGAAGGGATTGGATGAGGAAGGGATTTAGGGGAAACAATTCTATATAACATAACCATCAATGTTATTTAGGTGTAAAAAGGCATCTAGACCCTTCTTAAAGCTCTCTGCTGTCCCTGCTGTGACCAGCGCCTGAGGCAGGCTATTCCACAGAGTGACAGTTCTTATAGTAAAAAAGCCCTGTCGCCTCCGGTGATTAAACCTTGTTTTCTCCAGACGGAGACAGTGCCCCCTCGTCTTTTGATTTGATCTAATCTGAAACAACTTTCCACCATATTTTTTATATGGACCATTCATATATTTAAATAAATTAATCATGTCCCCTCGTAGTCGTCTCTTTTCCAGACTAAATAAATCTAGTTGTTTTAATCTTTCCTCATAACCAAGACCCTCCATACCCCTTATCATTTTTGTGGCTCTACGTTGAACCCTCTCCAGCTCCAGGGCATCCTTTTTATGGACCGGTGCCCAGAACTGGACAGCATATTCCAGGTGAGGCCGAACCAGTGCCTTGTACAGGGGTAATATTACATCCCTATCACGAGAGTCAAAGATTCTCATGCATTCATGCAGGGCCTGCTGGTATTCATGCATTCTCACACTCCTTTCCTCTGCAGGGATGAGAGTGGAAAGATTTTGCTTGTACCGTGGGTCCAGGAGAGTGAACACCCAGTAATCGGTGCTGGAATAAATTCTTTGAACGCGAGGGTCACGGGATAGGCAGCCTAGCATGAAATCTGCCATATGCGCCAGAGTACCAACGCGTAAGAATTCACTCCCCTCACTGGCCTGACTGTCCATTTCCTCCTCCTCCAACTCCTCCAACTCCTCTTCATAGTTTCATAGTTTCATAGTTTATACGGTTGAAAAAAGACACTTGTCCATCAAGTTCAACCAAGGAAGGGAAGGGATTGGATGAGGAAGGGATTTAGGGGAAACAATTCTATATAACATAACCATCAATGTTATTTAGGTGTAAAAAGGCATCTAGACCCTTCTTAAAGCTCTCTGCTGTCCCTGCTGTGACCAGCGCCTGAGGCAGGCTATTCCACAGAGTGACAGTTCTTATAGTAAAAAAGCCCTGTCGCCTCCGGTGATTAAACCTTGTTTTCTCCAGACGGAGACAGTGCCCCCTCGTCTTTTGATTTGATCTAATCTGAAACAACTTTCCACCATATTTTTTATATGGACCATTCATATATTTAAATAAATTAATCATGTCCCCTCGTAGTCGTCTCTTTTCCAGACTAAATAAATCTAGTTGTTTTAATCTTTGAGGCTGATGATGGCGGCATCGCCACTGACCATCTGTGTTGACTCCTCAAAGTTACTCAGCACCTGACAGATATCAGACATCCACGTCCACTCCTCATTGTAGACTTGAGGAAGCTGACTGACCTGACTACCAGTTCTGGTGGAAGTTGACATCTGGCAGTCTACAATGGCTCGGCGCTGCTGGTAAACTCTGGATAACATGGTCAGTGTTGAATTCCACCTCGTGGGCACGTCGCACAACAGTCGGTGAGCGGGCAGTTGGAGGCGGCGCTGCGCTGCCCTGAGAGTGGCAGCATCTGTGCTGGACTTCCTGAAATGCGCAGAGATGCGGCGCACCTTCGTGAGCAAATCTGACAGATTGGGGTATGTCTTGAGGAAACGCTGAACTATCAGATTTAACACATGGGCCAGGCATGGCACATGTGTCAGTCTGCCGAGTTGCAGAGCCGCCACCAGGTTACGGCCGTTGTCACACACAACCATGCCTGGCTTCAGGTTCAGCGGTGCCAGCCACAGATCAGTCTGCGCCGTGATGCCCTGTAATAGCTCTTGGGCGGTGTGCCTTTTATCGCCTAGGCTCAGCAGTTTGAGCACCGCCTGCTGTCGCTTAGCAACGGCACTGCTGCTGTGCCTAGAGCTACCGACTGATGGCGCCGTGCCCACGGATGGTAGTTCGGAGGAGGAGGTGGAGGAGGGGTGGGAGGAGGAGGAGGCATAGTAGGCCTGAAACACCTGGACCGAGGTAGGCCCCGCAATCCTCGGCGTCGGCAGTATATGACCAGCCCCAGGGTCAGACTCCACCAAGTTAACCCAATGTGCCGTCAGCGATATATAGTGGCCCTGCCCGGCAGCACTCGTCCACGTGTCCGTGGTCAGGTGGACCTTGTCAGAAACGGCGTTGGTCAGGGCACGGGTGATGTTGTCTGACACGTGCTGGTGCAGGGCTGGGACGGCACATCGGGAAAAGTAGTGGCGGCTGGGGACCGAATACCGAGGGGCAGCCGCCGCCATGAGGTTGCGAAAGGCCTCGGTCTCTACTAGCCTATAGGGCAGCATCTCCAGGCTAAGCAATCTGGAGATGTGCACATTAAGGGCTTGGGCGTGCGGGTGGGTTGCACTATATTTGCGTTTCCGCTCCAGCGTCTGGGGTATGGAGAGCTGAACGCTGGTGGATGCTGTGGAGGATCGTGGAGGCGACGATGGGGTTTTTGTGGCAGGGTCCTGGGCAGGGGGCTGACTATCAGCTGACACAGGGGAAGGAGCAGTGGTGTGCACGGCCGGAGGTGAACGGGCTTGTTGCCACTGAGTGGGGTGTTTAGCATTCATATGCCTGCGCATACTGGTGGTAGTTAAGCTAGTAGTGGTGGAACCCCTGCTGAGCCTGGTTTGGCAAATGTTGCACACCACAGTCCGTCGGTCATCCGGTGTTTCCTTAAAGAACCTCCAGACTTCTGAAGATCTAGCCCTCGCCGCAAGAGCCCTCGCCACGGGAGCTTCACTAGTTGACACATTTGGCGCTGATGCACCAGCTCTGGCCCTGCCTCTCCGTCTGGCCCCACCACTGCCTCTTCCAACCTGTTCTGGTCGAGGACTCTCCTCCGTCTCAGAAGCACTGTGTTCACCCGGCCTCTCAACCCAGCTTGGGTCTGTCACCTCATCATCCTCCGATCCCTCAGTCTGCTCCCCCCTCGGACTTCCTGCCCTGACAACAACTTCCCCACTGTCTGACAACCGTGTCTCCTCATCGTCGGACACCTCTTTACACACTTCCACTACGTCAAGAAGGTCATCATCACCCACAGACTGTGACTGGTGGAAAACCTGGGCATCGGAAAATTGCTCAGCAGCAACCGGACAAGTGGTTTGTGACTGTGGGAAGGGTCCAGAAAACAGTTCCTCAGAGTATGCCGGTTCAAATGCCAAATTTTCCTGGGAGGGGGCAGACTGGGGGGGAGGAGGCTGAGGTGCAGGAGCTGGAGGAGTGGCGATTTCGGTGACATGGGTGGACTGCGTGGAAGACTGACTGGTGGACAAATTGCTCGAAGCATTGTCAGCAATCCACGACATCACCTGTTCGCACTGTTCTGGCCTCAACAGTGCTCTACCACGAGTCCCAGTAACTTCAGACATGAACCTAGGGAGTGTAGCTCTGCGGCGTTCCCCTGCTCCCTCATAAGCAGGTGGTGTCTCACCCCGGCCAGGACCACGGCCTCTGACCCCTGCAGTAGTTGGACGCCCACGTCCCCGCCCTCGTCCTCTACCCCTAGCCCTCGGGTTAAACATTTTTAAAATGAGAGTTATAGCTTTAATTTTTTTTAAACTTTTTTTTGTGTTTTTTTTTTTTTTTTTTGTGTTTTTGAGTTTTTAAAACCAAACAATGCTATCCTATTGCTACGGCTATTTTCTAGCCAAGTATGAAAGCACACTACTATGCCAGATGAGATGACACCGAGTTATTAAACAAAATAAACGTAAAATAAAAAAGGACAAATGGCAGACTGTGCCTAATTGAAATCCAACCCCTACTAAATTTTCCCACTTCGGTCTTTGCAATGGATATGTGCGTCACTAAGCGCAAAACACAGCGGTCGCAAGTCTCACTACAAATTGCTCACAATTGGCTAGTAGATGCACTGCAGCAAGTACAGCCACCAGCAGATCAACCAGAAATCAAATATATAACGCTACTGTAGGCGTAAGCCGTTTGGATTCTCCTATGGCTATTTTCTAGCCAAGTATGAAAGCACACTACTATGCCAGATGAGATGACACTGAGTTATTAAACAAAATAAACGTAAAATAAAAAAGGACAAATGGCAGACTGTGCCTAATTGAAATCCAACCCCTACTAAATTTTCCCACTTCGGTCTTTGCAATGGATATGTGCGTCACTAAGCGCAAAACACAGCGGTCGCAAGTCTCACTACAAATTGCTCACAATTGGCTAGTATATGCACTGCAGCAAGGACAGCCACCAGCAGATCAACCAGAAATCAAATATATAACGCTACTGTAGGCGTAAGCCGTTTGGATTCTCCTATGGCTATTTTCTAGCCATGAAAGCACACTACTATGCCAGATGAGATGACACTGAGTTATTAAACAAAATAAACGTAAAATAAAAAAGGAAAAATGGCAGACTGTGCCTAATTGAAATCCAACCCCTACTAAATTTTCCCACTTTGGTGTTTGAGGTGGATATGTGTGCCACTAAGAGCTAAACACAACGGTAGCAAGTCCCCCTGCTAATTCCTCACAAAATGGTACTAGATGCAAATAAAAAAAAAAAAAAGTAGAACGTTATTGTAGCCCTAAGAAGGGCTGTTGGGTTCTTGGAGAATCACTCCTGCCTAACAGTAAGCTAATAGAACACCCTAACGCTTTCCCTGACCAGCAGCAGCTCTCTCCCTAGCGGCATCCAGACACAGAATGATCCGAGCAGCGCGGGCAGGGACTAGTCTATCCCAGGGTCACCTGATCTGGCCAGCCAACCACTGCTATCGACGTGTAAGGGTACCACGTCATGCTGGGTGGAGTGCAGAGTCTCCTGGCTTGTGATTGGCTCTGTTTCTGGCCGCCAAAAAGCAAAACGGCGGGAGCTGCCATTTTCTCGAGCGGGCGAAGTATTCGTCCGAGCAACGAGCAGTTTCGAGTACGCTAATGCTCGAACGAGCATCAAGCTCGGACGAGCATGTTCGCTCATCTCTAATGGACACTACTGTTTGACACCATCCATGCTTTGGCAGGAAGATGTAATGATAACCACAGACAGACAAAACAATGGTAGAGGGAAAAATGTGATTTATTAGCTATTATTACTGGAGTGGGATGATCACCTTGGAAACCACTGGGAGCAGGAGAGGGAGGCGCTATAACTGACATCTCTGTGAAGATAAGTAAAAGGTCAGGAAGACATGTCTCATACTAAAGGCTCATGGGACTTGTAGTACTGAGTGTCGGCCATCTTGGATATGACTCCACCTACTTTACAAACCCTATAAAGGTTTTCAGAACATAAAAACAAACTAAGTAACCTTAATTTTGTGATTGTTGACACTGTGTATTATTGTAGTAACATAATTATAGCATTATTGTTTTTTTTTATCAGAGGTTCATATTCCTGGAATACCCCTTTAAGTCTGTTATATCTATTGCCCCTTTATACTGCCCCCAATATTTATACATTAGATGTGGAGGGCTAGATCTATATTGCTTTATCTTATAAGTTTTCCTTACATTTTCAGTTATAATCACTGTTGTCGGGAACCTGAGGACCACCGTGAGGAAGAGCTTATTGAAGTATTGGTGGAGAAGCCTGGTAATAAATGTTTTATTTTCACCGACCAGTGGTGAAAATGGAGGCTTCTGGGTAGCAATATAAAAAAATAACAGACCCCCTCAAAAGATATCACTTACTATATAGAACTGATATTCCCTTTTGGAGAAGAGGGTGCAAGATCCGACTTAAGACGGAAACGAGGCCAAGTAGACCTGATACCTCCTGCAAACTATGAATGAAGTTACCAGAAATCCTGGTGCTGATGGTTTCTATATTATATATATATTTGTATATTATATATAGGTTTCTATATTGTTACCATTGATGATTGCTGGCCATCCCTCCATGTGTACTAGATATTACGTCTATGTCCTTCAGACCAGTAGATCCCATATTATTAATATGTATGTTGGGAATGTATTCATTCTCCATTGCAGTCCACCTTGGCAGGTGTAGGGTACATCATGCTCTTCTGCGGATTCTGGGTAAGGAATATGCAAACAAGTAAAGGAAATCTTCCATCTGGAATCTACTTACTGAAATAAATACAGTAGCAGATTCTCCAGGGCAGAGTGATCCAGAACTTGTTTTTTATGTCCCCCTATATGACCTCCTTTGTCCCTAAAATTAATATTTTACAATATGCAGATCACCTGCAAAGGCTACTGGAGGTGTCACCATAGCCTGCAGGGGCAGTGTACTGCAGTGGCGCCCCCCTGTGTACTGGAGGTGGAATAGGCCCACATCCCCTTCAGAGATCCTCTGCTTTGGCAAGAAGATTCCAGATGGTAGATTTCCTTTAAAGGGGTTTTCCCATGAACAAAAGTTAGGCCCTGTCAACGGGATAGGCCCTAACTTGCTGATCAGATGTCTCAGTACTGAGACCCCCACAGATCACGAAAACGAGGGATAGAGATTAATAAAGTAGAGATTAATGTAGCAGAACGGTCATGCACGGCCGTCTGCTCCGTTAGTCTGACGTAGCGAAGAGGGGTCCAACAGATGTAGGTGGGACTTCATCGGACCCCTCGTTTTAGTGATCTGTGGGGGTCTCAGCACTGAGACCACTGATCAGCAAGTTAGGACCTATCCCATGGATAAGGCCTGACTTTTGTTCCTGGGAAAACCCCATTAATCACTGGAGGCATGGTTCCCTTTTCCACCCTAGAGAACTTGTTTGCACATTGATATGTAGTAATATTATGTTGTCTCTTTCCATTTGGCTACACAGCCCTGTTAGACTTACACTCTTCTATAATGGGAGACATACGTCTATTCACTTCTGATCCTTTCCATCGTTTGTTCTAGATCCACCTGAGATTCTAACTAGAAAACTACCAGGGATTTAAGACCTAATAGTGGAACAACTGCTGAACACCATGCAAGAACCTGGTAGGAACCAGACATGACCATCGTCTATTGTCTTCTTGTGATTTATGCAGATACCCCAATATATAGTGGACGTCACATACCTCCCAACTTTTGTCAGAGAGAAATGGGGAAAAAATATGTAACGTGCTAAGAACGTTGTGGAAATAGTTTTTTAGCTTAGCCATGCCTTTTTGCTCCACCCCCAGCTCCCTGTCAAATTGTAGCCCCCAGCTCCCCCTTATATTAAAGCTCCCTCTTATTGTGCCCCCAGCAGGTCCCCCTTATATTGTGCCTTCTAGCATCACCCCTCTTATTCCCCCCCCCCAGCAGCTCCCCTGTTATTTTGCCCCCCACACACAGCAGGTCCCCTTGTTATTGTGTCCCCGACAGCAGGTCCCCTTGTTATTGTGCGCACTTTATAGTGCCAACCCCAGCAGCTCCCCTTGTTATTGTGCCCCCCGGTAGCTCTCCCTGTTATTGTGCCCCACAGCAGAAGCTCCCCCTGTTATTGTGCCCCCAGCAGCACCCATTGCTATGTGCCCTCCATCATCTTCCCCTCTGATTGTGCCCCCCCGGCAGCTCCCCCTGTTATTGTGCCCCCCAGCAGTAACTCCCCCTGTTATTGTGCCCCCCAGCAGCAACTCACCCTGTTATTGTGCCCCCCCCCAGTAGCTCCCCCTGTTATTGTGACCCCCGGCAGCTCCCCTTGTTATTGTGCCCCCCAGAAGCAGCTCACCCTGTTATTGTGCCCCCCCCCAAGTAGCTCCCCCTGTTATTGTGACCCCCGGCAGCTCCCCCTGTTATTGTGACCCTGACAGCTCCCCCTGTTATTGTGCCCCCAAGCACCTCACACTGTTATTATGCCCCCCAGCTAAAGCTCCCCCTGTTATTGTGGCCCCCAGCAGCTCCCACTGTAATTGAACCACCCCCAGCAGCTCACTCTGTTATTGTGCCCCCCAGCAGCAGCTCCCCCTGTTACTGTACCCCAAAGTAGTTCTCCCTACTATTGTACTCCCCATAACCTCCCATTGTTATTGTGCTCCCCTCCTCAGCAGTTCCCCCTGTTATTGCCCCCCGAGCAAAAGCTCCCCCTGTTATTGTCCCCCCCCCCCTGCAGTATCTCCCCCTGTTATTGTGTCCCCGAGCAGAAGTTCCTCCTATTATTGTACAACTCCTCCCAGCAGCCTCCCCAGTTATTGCCCCCCCAAGCAGCTCCCCCTCTTATAGTGCCCCCACAGCAGTTTCCCCTCTTATACTGCCTCCCCTCAGCTAATCCCCCTGTTATTGTTCCCCCACAGTAAAATAATAAACACATATACTCACCTTTCCCTGTTCCCCCACAACAGCTTCTCTATCCTCTCCTTCTGCTGCATGTAGCAGTGAAGACGGTAGGTAGGGATGACTTTATCAGGTGATGTCATCACACACAGAGGAAGCTGCAGTTGCCTGTGCTATCTCTGTAATCAGCTCAGTCGATGTCTGAAGAATACTGACAGAATTGATGTCCTGACACATACCTCCCCTGCGCAGGACAGCGGGACCCAGGACAGATTGGGCGGTATGGATGAGTAGGTAGAGCCGCTGTTCAAAATATAAGTAAGAAGGTACAATATATAGATGGCATCTAACAAAGATCTTTTGTTTTGTTTTAGGTCCCTGAGATACAACGAAGAGGCTGTGAAAACATTTGCTGAATCTGGAAACAGTCATCACTCTATTCTAGCTGTCTCTGTCTATCCCTCTTATTTGGATGTTGTACAAAGCGCACCAATATAAAAAAAAACACTAATCCTGGACAACCCCTTTAGTATTTAAACCAGGCACCTTTAATGATTTACCCACAGTTCTCAGGGTATTACCTATTCTTATTATTGTATAGCTTTTCTCACGCGGCCTCATGTCCTTCGTATTTGTGTCATTACTGCTGGAAGCTCTAAGTAAACACAACATGTTGTACCTTCAACCCAAAATGAACTTGGTTCTTTCTCTTTATTATGTTTACAAAATGAAAGTCATGGGATCGAGGGTGTGAATTTACAAGCGAATCGTGTGCAAACATATGAAGTATATTGAGTTCAAAAACTAAAAAAATCAAAACAAAGCATAAGCGTTATCAGAAATTTTTCAATGTCCGTGAAAATTCAGAATGATGAGTTACAACCTTTTAAGACTTTGTCTCGTCCTCTGATGACCTAACACCCATATAATATCAATATTAGTAAAAGCTCGCAGACAGCTCCCCCCTGCTCCATGGCTGTGCCTGGTACTGCAGTTCAGATGAATGTGCCTGAGAAAAAATTAAATGTAAACAATTCAAAATAAATTAAAATATTCGCTAAAAGAGGGAGTAAATCAGTAAGAGATCCAGAGCTCATGTTAGATTGCACCAATCCCTTACATCGTATGACCCTATTCTGTGGTTATACGACAATAAAGATGGAAATATGGATCCATATTTCATTATTAAGTTTTTGTAGTCATGCATAATTCCATGGTAAAACATTTTGTCGTTCTTAAATAAAAGTGTGCTTTATCACAAATCCCTGTTACTTATTACAGCTGACAACAGCAGCCAAGGTAACAAGTGGTGGAGGAGCCCTACTTCTCCAGATAAATCATGGATCAGTGGTTTTTCCCAAAAATTCTTTTTTTTTTTACCTCTTAAGCACTTAAACTTAATGGGAAATAATAGCATGTGTGCAACCTGTTACCAAGGGTCTGGCCTTTGTGTATTATCCCTGTACTGTGACATCATTGTGTGTATTATCCCTGTACTGTGACATCACTGTGTGTATTATCCATATACTGTGACATCACTGTGTGTATTATCTCTGTACTGTGATATCACTGTGTGTATTATCCCTAGACTTTGACATCACTGTGTGTATTATCCCTGTACTGGCACATCACTGTGTGTATTATCTCTGTATTGTGACATAACTGAGTATTACCCATGTACTGTGACATCAATGTGTATTATGCCTGTACTGTGACATCACTGTGTGTATTATCCATATACTGTGACATCACTGTGTGTATTATCCCTGTACTGTGACATCACTGTGTGTATTATCCCTGTACAGTGACATCACTGTGTGTATTATCCCTAGACTTTGACATCACTGTGTGTATTATCCCTGTACTGGCACATCACTGTGTGTATTATCCATATACTGTGACATCACTGTGTGTATTATCCCTGTACTGGCACATCACTGTGTGTATTATCCATATACTGTGACATCACTGTGTGTATTATTCCTGTACTGTGACATCACTGTGTGTATTATCCCTAGACTTTGACATCACTGTGTGTATTATCCCTGTACTGTGACATCACTGTGTGTATTATCCCTAGACTTTGACATCACTGTGTGTATTATCCCTGTACTGGCACATCACTGTGTGTATTATCCATATACTGTGACATCACTGTGTGTATTATCCCTGTACTGGCACATCACTGTGTGTATTATCCATATACTGTGACATCACTGTGTGTATTATTCCTGTACTGTGACATCACTGTGTGTATTATCCCTGTACTGTGACATCACTGTGTGTATTATCCCTAGACTTTGACATCACTGTGTGTATTATCCCTGTACTGGCACATCACTGTGTGTATTATCCATATACTGTGACATCACTGTATGTATTATCCCTGTACTGGGATATCACTGTGTGTATTATCTCTGTATTGTGACATAACTGAGTATTACCCATGTACTGTGACATCAATGTGTATTATGCCTGTACTGTGACATCACTGTGTGTATTATCCATATACTGTGACATCACTGTGTGTATTATCCCTGTACAGTGACATCACTGTGTGTATTATCCCTAGACTTTGACATCACTGTGTGTATTATCCCTGTACTGGCACATCACTGTGTGTATTATCCATATACTGTGACATCACTGTGTGTATTATCCCTAGACTTTGACATCACTGTGTGTATTATCCCTGTACTGGCACATCACTGTGTGTATTATCCATATACTGTGACATCGCTGTGTGTATTATCCCTGTACAGTGACATCACTGTGTGTATTATCCCTGTACTGGCACATCACTGTGTGTATTATCCATATACTGTGACATCACTGTGTGTATTATCCCTGTACTGTGACATCACTGTGTGTATTATCCCTAGACTTTGACATCACTGTGTGTATTATCCCTGTACTGTGACATCACTGTGTGTATTATCTCTGTACTGTGACATCACTGTGTGTATTATCCCTGTACTGGCACATCACTGTGTGTATTATCCATATACTGTGACATCACTGTGTGTATTATCTCTGTACTGTGACATCACTGTGTGTATTATCCCTAGACTTTGACATCACTGTGTGTATTATCCCTGTACAGTGACATCACTGTGTATATTATCCCAGTACTGTGATATCACTGTGTGTATTATCCCTGTACTGTGACATCACAGTGTGTATTATCCCTGTACTGGCACATCACTGTGTGCAGAGATCGTATTAACGCCTCACCAAGCGTCATAGACGCATGATGAGGCGCCATTACTCCCCAGAATAATTGCCAAGCGTAAAAGTACGCTTGGCAATTATCCCTGGCTGTAGTGTGTGGGCTGAGCGGTCCGGAGCGCACAGCATTGGTGTGCAGGACATTACACTGGCAGCGCGCGGGCCGGCACTGCTTAGCACACACTACAGCGCTGGTAGCCTCTAGACTGGAGCTGTTCCAGGTAGTCGTGATGTCACGGGAGGGGCGGAGCCTCCGGGAAAGGGGCGTGGCTTACTACGGAGTCTCCTCACAGGAAGTAGAGCTGTAATGGCTGCCTGCAGGTAGAACTAGTAAAGGTAGTGTGTGCATACATGTGTATGGAGGTGAGGGGGCCTGACAGGAGTGGATGTGATAAGGTCAGGGAAGACCTGTACGTTACATGGGACTGCATGTCTTGCAGGTGCTGAGTTGGCATGAGGTGTATTTTACATAGGACTGCATGTCTGACAGGTGCTGAGGTGGCATTAGGTATATATTACGTAGGACTGCGTGTCTGGCGGGTGCTGAGGTGGCAGGTGTATGTTACGTGGGACTACATGTCTGGTGTTGAGGTGGCATGAGGTATATGTTACGTGGGACTGCGTGTCTGATGGGTGCTGAGGTGGCAGGTGTATGTTACGTGGGACTGCGTGGCTGGCGAGTGCTGAGGTGGCATGAGGTATATGTTACGTGGGACTGCGTGTCTGGCGGGTGCTGAGGTGGCAGGAGTATGTTACGTGGGACTGCATGTCTGGTGCTGAGGTGGCATGAGGTATATGTTACGTGGGACTGCGTGGCTGGCGAGTGCTGAGGTGGCATGAGGTATATGTTACGTGGGTCTGCGTGGCTGGCGGGTGCTGAGGTGGCAGGTGTGTGTTACGTGGGACTGTATGTCTGGTGCTGAGGTGGCATGAGGTATATGTTACATGGGACTGCATGTCTGGTGCTGAGGTGGCATGAGGTATAGGTTACGTGGGACTGCATGTCTGGTGCTGAGGTGGCATGAGGTATAGGTTATGTGGGACTGCGTGTCTGGCGGGTGCTGAGGTGGCATGAGGTATAGGTTACGTGGGACTGCATGTCTGGTGCTGAGGTGGCATGAGGTATAGGTTATGTGGGACTGCGTGTCTGGCGGGTGCTGAGGTGGCATGAGGTATAGGTTACGTGGGACTGCATGTCTGGTGCTGAGGTGGCATGAGGTATTGGTTACGTGGGACTGCGTGTCTGGTGCTGAGGTGGCATGAGGTATTGGTTACGTGGGACTGTGTGTCTGGTGAGTGCTGAGGTGGCATGAGGTATAGGTTACGTGGGACTGCATGTCTGGTGCTGAGGTGGCATGAGGTATTGGTTACGTGGGACTGCGTGTCTGGTGCTGAGGTGGCATGAGGTATTGGTTACGTGGGACTGTGTGTCTGGCGAGTGCTGAGGTGGCATGAGGTGTATGTGAAACAGGACTGCATAAACAGTAAAAACACGTAAAAAATGACAAGGACGCAAATTCAATTAATAAAAAACCTTAAAAAAAACGCGTTCCCCCAACACAGACACCAAAAAAAAAAACCAAAATTTCTTTTAAAAAAAAAAGCATTTTACAAAGCAACTATCATGGATTTGCAGGGTCGGCTGCAGTCTGGCCCCAGGGGCTCGGCAGCGGCTGCCACAGTCTGGTCACATGGGGAGGGGGATACATTGTGCGTTAGCCGCAGTCTGGTCACATGGGGAGGGGGATACATTGTGCGTTAGCCGCAGTCTGGTCACATGGGGAGAGGGATACATTGTGCGTTAGCCGCAGTCTGGTCACATGGGGAGAGGGATACATTGTGCGTTAGCCGCAGTCTGGTCACATGGGGAGGGGGATACATTGTGCGTTAGCCGCAGTCTGGTCACATGGGGAGGGGGATACATTGTGCGTTAGCCGCAGTCTGGTCACATGGGGAGAGGGATACATTGTGCGTTAGCCGCAGTCTGGTCACATGGGGAGGGGGATACATTGTGCGTTAGCCGCAGTCTGGTCACATGGGGAGAGGGATACATTGTGCGTTAGCCGCAGTCTGGTCACATGGGGAGGGGGATACATTGTGCGTTAGCCGCAGTCTGGTCACATGGGGAGGGGGATACATTGTGCGTTAGCCGCAGTCTGGTCACATGGGGAGGGGGATACATTGTGCGTTAGCCGCAGTCTGGTCACATGGGGAGAGGGATACATTGTGCGTTAGCCGCAGTCTGGTCACATGGGGAGGGGGATACATTGTGCGTTAGCCGCAGTCTGGTCACATGGGGAGGGGGATACATTGTGCGTTAGCCGCAGTCTGGTCACATGGGGAGGGGGATACATTGTGCGTTAGCCGCAGTCTGGTCACATGGGGAGGGGGATACATTGTGCGTTAGCCGCAGTCTGGTCACATGGGGAGGGGGATACATTGTGCGTTAGCCGCAGTCTGGACGTTTGGTGTCAGCGGCGTTAGCCACAGTCTAGTGGTGGGAGGTTTCGGCGGGCCGCAGTGTGGTGGTGGGAGGATTCGGCGACTGTGGTTGGGGGGTTGGTGGCGTCAGCTCCAGTCTGGGCAATGCATGATATAATGCACTATAACTGCCTCAATTTGCTATTTAAACACAGAAGATACTGACACATGATTTTCTTATATAAATAGTGCAACATCCCCCACCGGGGCCTAGCCTTTGAAGTGAGGCCTGGAGACAGCCGGGGCCCGCTGTACCGGAGTGGCTGGCGGTTGCGGCCTAAGCACGCTATTGTCACGGTGCTTGGTACGGGGGAACCGGAGGGCTGTCCTACAGCCTGGCAGGTCTCCAGCAGGGTGGTGTTGGCAAGAAAAGATGAGGGAGAGGCTGCTATAGCGGATCTCCCTGGGGCAACCCCTTAATGTCCCGAGTGTGAGTCTCTGTGTGGTGGACAGGGTGCCGGTGATGATGGGAGTTGTAGTAGCAGGGACCAGACGGAGGCAGAGGTTGAAGAAAACAACTTACAGTTCTTTATTTGAACCGGCAGGAACTTCAGCAAACGTGCCTTTAACAGGTAGATGGAATACTGGAGAGGTATTTGGAGGGAGCCGCAGGATGTAGGTCACCAGCCTGGATGTAAGGGCAGGCTGGGAGGCAGCTGTGTCCTTAGAGGAGGCTTCAGCTTGGTCCTGGATCTCTTCAGGTATCACCCTTGAAGGTAGGATGATACCCCTTTCCTCACTACACTAACTCTAGTCTTATTGTTCCACTTCAGGCAGGGGCTAGGCTCTTCCTGCACTGGTATGGTGTGCTAGAGACTCTGAGCTACTGCTCAGCTAACTACTCTCTGCTTGCGTCCTGCAGACCCAGAGGGCCTGACTAGGACCGGTCTCTCTCCTGAGAGAGATTTCTCTCTTTCTCCTCTAGAACATTCCAGGCTAGGGGGTTTTATTACCTCCCTTTGGTCAGGTGGTGGCTGCTCCTCCAATTACCTCTCAGTGCACAGAGACAGGATGCAACACATATCATTGGATAATAGAAATTACATCACATATTAACATCTGCCTTGCCAGGCAGGATTAACCACTGCAATTTCCCCTTGATCCTATAAGGACCATGTAGTGTAATGTGGTGTTACCTACAGGTGGGACGTATTCGCAAGCACTACCTCGCCATTGCATCGGCGAGGGTGTTGCATACCCCGGGGGCAATTGAAAGAGCCGCCCTCGGCTCGACTACAGATGTTTTGGGGCACAGAGGGGGCTAAGGGCACTTCTGGGAAGTGCAGGCTATGTGAGGTGTAGGGACAAACCGCCCATGGTCCTGGAGACAGGCACCTGGGTTGGTGTCGGACTAAGACAAAAATATGTAAGAGCTGTATGACAGTTGGTCGCTGACGCCATTAAACCGAACTGTACAGTAGGAAAGGTGTGGTGTCATGTCCTGTAATCCACTCCTTGCACCAAGGCCTGTATATTTGTTATGTAAACACTTCTTCCCTGGCGGCAATTATATGGTGTCTATCTGCATTGCATGAGCATATGCGACACGAGTACCTCCTGACTGACAACCTTACCCATGTATGAGTGGCATCCAGGTGCTATCTCTGTAACACCCCCGGTCCCCGAAGGACCCGCAGTTTACGGACTACCCCCATGTGCAAACCTCAGTTTGAGGGATCAGGTAGCGGTCAGTGTTTTACACAAAAAGACGGTCCGACACAGCCACACTACAACCTGAAAAGCCTATGAAAGGGTTAATGCAGACTACTGGCAGATATGACAGTGTGCAACAGGTTAGCAAAATCACATTGGCTTAGCAGCCCAATGGGTACACATCTTATAACGTGACAACGTTACATAGGTAAATAGGCTACTCAGGGTAGCAGCATAAAATGTCTCTTTTCCTGAAAAGGAAAGGCATAAAAGTGCATGCATAATGTCCGTACCTAAAAAGGAAGGCATTAAGTGCAGAATAATAAGTCAATAGACATAGCAACTTTTCCCTGGAGTATCTGGCAAAAGTCTCTCAGAAGGTCTCTACTGACAAAGTCCATCTTCTGGGTACAGCCCTTGAGGTGGGGAAAGGTGCAATGAAGAAACAAAGGGTCTCCTCTTTTTGGAGAGGGACAGAGTCCTTTGAAGAAATCTCTGCTGTGGCAGAGGAAGGGTGCTATCATAGCACAAGACAATGTATAATCTCTTGACTGAGATAAATAAGGGTAAGAGTCTCAGGACTGTCTCTGGCTCTTTGGGGAAAATGGAGCTATACACACAATATGTACAAAGTACCTGGAGAGGGCTACAGCCCTTCAGGGATTAGTCAGTATCGCTGGGTTCAGCAAAGACAGGATCCAGCTCCTGCAGGGAATCCTGTGCGTCCTCAGCGGGAGTAGGTGCCGGCTGGGGACACCCGGTGGCAGCAGTGGATACTGCAGGTGCAGCAACATCCTCCGGACCTTCAGGGGGAGGAGCGCTGTCGCCCGGGGTGTCGGCTGTTCCAGCCGGGGGCTCAACTGAGCCAGGGACCACGGAGGGGTCCAGGAAAAAATAAACGGAGTCCAGCGGCCGCGCCGCGGCTCCTTCCAGCTCCGGTTCTTCCGGGGCCGGGTCATCACCCCATTGGTAACCGGCAAGGGGAGATGTGGGCCTAGACGGAACCTCCGGACAAGGTTCGCCAACCGGGATGTCCTCTCCCACAGAAGAGCCGCGGGACCTGGCAATGCTCCCGGCAGGGGAACTGGTGGGGGTGGCGCCCTGTATCATGCCCGGCCCATGGATGGCAATGGGACCCGTACTCACAATTACTGTGGATGGGGCATTCACGTGGGTCACCGCCCGGGGACTTGCAGCCGAGGAGGAAGAGGTGTTCGGAGACTCCGGCCACTCGTCGTCCTCATACCAGTCGTCTTGCGGGAAGTAACGGTCCTCGTCGGAATCGGGGATCCGGATCACGCCAGCCGCCCAGGGTCCTCGAGGTCCTTCCTGCAGGGAGAACTCGATGCACTCTCCCGGCTTCAGGTTGTGCAGGCTCTCCGGCAGATCAGGTCTCTTGACGGACCGGCGGGGTATAAATACTTCCCGTCCGGTGTAGTCCTGGGTGGCGAAGCCATAGCCCTTCCGCTTGTCGAAGAACCGGACCATGCCGGTGGTGCGGTTCTTCTCGACCCAAGCTCCAGCTGTAGATCGGCCGGCCATGTACCGCTGGGCCTCCTTCTCTCGGCGTCGCTGGTCTCGGAGTCGCCGGCGGGCGGCCTCACCTCGGCCTTGAGGCTGCGGAGGTGCCGGTGCTGGGGCTCGTGGCTCCGGTGCAGGCTCGGATCTCCTTGGACGACAGGTAGGTGCCGGAACAGGAGCAGGAACCACCGGAGGGTCAGGAACCACCACAGCGGGGCTAGCAGGCCGCGCAGCAGGAGTAGTAGGCCTCGGAGCAGGTGGAGCGGCCACACTAGGCCCAGGCGTTGGCTCAGCAGGAGTCGGGGCCTCCCCACGTGGCGCCTCCACGTGGACCCGCGGTACCGGGATGGTAGCCGGGATAGGGACGAGGAACCGCCCGGGTGGGATTTGGTACTGCGTCACCGTTTGGTAGCATGTCCTGGTGACGAAGGCCCGAGTCAAACCTCGGTGCAGCCGATGTCCAGCGGAGGGTCTTCGGACAGGCTGCGCAGAGACCACCACCATAGTCTCTAGGACCTCGTAAAAGTCCGGACGCTCCACAGGAGGGAGAGGCGGAGGACCCCACATGGCGTTGTCCTCTCTGTCCAAAGTCCACTCCAGTTCTGGCGCTTCTCTGAGGCAGGGCAGGAAGTCCGCCTCGAGCCAGTGGGAGGAGTCCGAGTCCTTCCCGCCAAGAGCTGTGGCGGGCTCCAATTTTTCCTGCGCCACAGGAGGCGGGGTTCGCGCCATTCGCGCGGGGGTGGAGCTTGATGCGTCATCTGGGTTTCCCGCCAGTGAAGGTTTTGGCGGGCTGGAATTATTTGCTGCGCCACAGTTTCTGAGGTAAAAATCTTCAGACACGGCAGCGCCGGATGTAGCAGAGCTGGTACAGTTCTTGCCAGGATTAACCTCTGGAGTGTGGGAGCGGCGCTCGACCGCACGTGGCAGCAGTATAACACAGTTCATTCCAGAAACACACAAGTCCTTGGGCCTAAACCCGGATGGCAGCGGGGTTAGGCAGCACAGTCTTTTAATAAAGGAAAGTCTTTAATGCCGTAATAAGGCACAGAAGTCTATATCCTGTTCGTGACGCCACTTGCAACATCCCCCACCGGGGCCTAGCCTTTGAAGTGAGGCCTGGAGACAGCCGGGGCCCGCTGTACCGGAGTGGCTGGCGGTTGCGGCCTAAGCACGCTATTGTCACGGTGCTTGGTACGGGGGAACCGGAGGGCTGTCCTACAGCCTGGCAGGTCTCCAGCAGGGTGGTGTTGGCAAGAAAAGATGAGGGAGAGGCTGCTATAGCGGATCTCCCTGGGGCAACCCCTTAATGTCCCGAGTGTGAGTCTCTGTGTGGTGGACAGGGTGCCGGTGATGATGGGAGTTGTAGTAGCAGGGACCAGACGGAGGCAGAGGTTGAAGAAAACAACTTACAGTTCTTTATTTGAACCGGCAGGAACTTCAGCAAACGTGCCTTTAACAGGTAGATGGAATACTGGAGAGGTATTTGGAGGGAGCCGCAGGATGTAGGTCACCAGCCTGGATGTAAGGGCAGGCTGGGAGGCAGCTGTGTCCTTAGAGGAGGCTTCAGCTTGGTCCTGGATCTCTTCAGGTATCACCCTTGAAGGTAGGATGATACCCCTTTCCTCACTACACTAACTCTAGTCTTATTGTTCCACTTCAGGCAGGGGCTAGGCTCTTCCTGCACTGGTATGGTGTGCTAGAGACTCTGAGCTACTGCTCAGCTAACTACTCTCTGCTTGCGTCCTGCAGACCCAGAGGGCCTGACTAGGACCGGTCTCTCTCCTGAGAGAGATTTCTCTCTTTCTCCTCTAGAACATTCCAGGCTAGGGGGTTTTATTACCTCCCTTTGGTCAGGTGGTGGCTGCTCCTCCAATTACCTCTCAGTGCACAGAGACAGGATGCAACACATATCATTGGATAATAGAAATTACATCACATATTAACATCTGCCTTGCCAGGCAGGATTAACCACTGCAATTTCCCCTTGATCCTATAAGGACCATGTAGTGTAATGTGGTGTTACCTACAGGTGGGACGTATTCGCAAGCACTACCTCGCCATTGCATCGGCGAGGGTGTTGCAATAGCGTCTAGCAACATTATATACAGGTATGAGTTATATACTTGTATTACTGAAAATTTCATACTCCTTCCCGGCTAAAAATACTCCTCAAAAATAGTAAGAGGAGTATTATTACCCTTCTAGAAATATGTTAGTGCGACCTCTGACTGTGTGTATTATCCATATACTGTGACATCACTGTATGTATTATCCCTGTACTGGGATATCACTGTGTGTATTATCTCTGTATTGTGACATAACTGAGTATTACCCGTGTACTGTGACATCAATGTGTATTATGCCTGTACTGTGACATCACTGTGTGTATTATCCATATACTGTGACATCACTGTGTGTATTATCCCTGTACTGTGACATCACTGTGTGTATTATCCCTAGACTTTGACATCACTGTGTGTATTATCCCTGTACTGGCACATCACTTTGTGTATTATCCCTGTACTGTGACATCACTGTGTGTACAGGCAGTCCCCGGGTTACATACAAGATAGGTTCTGTAGGTTTGTTCTTAAGTTGAGTTTGTATGTAAGTCGGAACCGTATACTTTATCATTGTAACCCCAGTCAAAAAATTTTTGGTCTCTGTGACAATTGGATTTTAAAAATGTTGGATTGTCATAAGAACCAGGATTATCAATAAAGCTTCATTACAGACACCTGTGATAACTGTTACAGCTGTTTATTGTAGCATAGGACTTAAGTACAGTAAATTACCAAAATCCAGAGGTGCGTTTGTAACTAGGGGTCGTATGTAAGTCAGGTGTTCTTAAGTAGGGGACCGCCTGTATTATCCATATACTGTGACATCACTGTGAGTATAATCCCTGTACTGTGACATCACTGTATGTATTATCCCTGTACTGGGATATCACTGTGTGTATTATCTCTGTATTGTGACATAACTGAGTATTACCCGTGTACTGTTACATCAATGTGTATTATGCCTGTACTGTGACATCACTGTGTGTATTATCCCTGTACTGTGACATCACTGTGTGTATTATCTCTGTACTGTGACATCACTCTGTGTATTATCCCTGTACTGTGACATCACTGTGTGTATTATCTCTGTACTGTGACATCACTGTGTGCCTTATCTCTGAACTGTGACATCACTGTGTGAATTATCTCTGTACTGTGACATCACTGTGTGTATTATCCCTGTACTGTTACATCACTGTGTGAATTATCCCGGTACTGTGACATCACTGTGTGTATTATCCCTGTACTGTGACATCACTGTGTGAATTATCCCAGTACTGTGACATCACTGTGTGTATTATCCCTGTACTGTGACATCACTGTGTGAATTATCCCTGTACTGTGACATCACTGTGTGAATTATCCCAGTACTGTGACATCACGGTGTGTATTACTGTGATATTACTGTGTAAAATATGCTGCTGAATGTCCCACGGTCTAATGGGGTCCCAATTCCATGTTTTGCTATGGGGCTGCATGGTTACTAGTTACACCTCTAATATTTGCCTTCTTAAAAGCAGCCTTTTACACTGACAGCATCTATTACAGATCAAGCCCCTTTTTGCATAAGGCCCCTGCACTATCGGTATTTGTGCTTGTTTTTTGGTGATGGTTCCACCATTAATGGTCATATTGATAAATATCTCTTGGATCTCCCAGGGCAGAGACATATCCGGCTCCCATCAGATTGAATGATTCTCTCTGCAGCTCTGGTGTCAGGAGGTGCAGGGAAAGTCTAGTACATATTGAGAACTTTATCTCCTGCTGATCTTAAAATAAATAAATTTCATTTAATGTGAATCATTTTCTAGTGTAAATTGAGATAAATACTGACAGGTGTTTGTACAGAAATTCTCAGCATTGTGACTGATAGACCATAAATACATGAAGAAGACTCATGACAAGGGGAGTCTGACACGAACCTATCAATCATCAGATGTATTTTAGCATCAAGCAATCCCCAAGTGAGAGACTTTGATATACTCGGCGGTATTACCAGTGCTGTGGCGGTAACGACATCACCCATTCCCCGATGGCGGCTGTCATACTGGTCCGTCATTCTTACTGGAAGTGATTTGCGAATAATAAATAGGCGAAATGGTAACAAATAATGGAAGAAGCCGCGCGGGGTTAATCATCTACTGCGGAGTCAAGAGATCTTACCAGAAATATCATATCATGTATTTTTGCTGAAAAACATCTACTTCATTCTGTGGATTCAACTATTGTAAAAACATTTATTGGGACATGACGACAGCGGCACCGAGCGTTACGTCTATACACCGGCCAAATATACTCGAGGTGGCTGCTACAGTCAGTTAACTGAGGATACAGATTCTCCATACAGACTTGAAAAGATTTACTGATCTTAAAGAGTAACCATCATTTCAGCTGATCTTTGATACTGTGTGTGGAGGAGTCGTGAGAACATTTTTCTAATGTACTTCATTAAGAAATAATGCTTAGTGTGTAAAGAATCAGGCTGCAAAGGGCCCCTTAGTTACTATGTTACTTCTACGTTGCTATGACAACTCTGTTACAGGTTTCTCTCTCTTCTCATGTTTGTTACACAGCTGTGAGTGGTAACACTTTCTGCTCTCTCTCTCTCTCTCTCTGGCTGTAGTATGCTATGAGCAGTATTTTCAAAGATCAAGCTGAAAGTGAAGGAGTTTATCCTCAGAGCTGTGTAACCAAACACAGGGGATTACATATTAGCTCATGCAGCCTCAATAGACACACATTGTACAGGCTGGGATATGCATCTCTATGGAAGGGTGTGTAACATCCTGCCGCACTGGTTATGTTACAAACTTGTGAACCTTTAATGCCTTCTAGTTGTAGGAGAAGTATGGCCAACTAATCCTGGTACTGCAGCTGTATAATATCAGCTTGAGAGTAGTTTATTATGTGACCAATCACAGTCCTTGTTATTATGATATTGTACAAAGGTACTTATTGGGATAACAAGCTTGCCGCCTTACAAGAGGAGTTTATAAACCCCCATGTGGCTGGAAAGCATGATCTTTTCTCTCTCTGCTCAGGATGGAATAAGAAGCACATGTGCCTGAGGTCTGCTGCCCAGACATGCGGCCTACCACTAAGGATTGCAGGTCTCTGAGCCATAAACCAAATTCCCTTTAATAAGGCCAGACATAAGACTTCTAGGCCAGACATCATCTTTGGGTGTCAGCAGATTTAGGAGACTGGTGGGTGAATCCAACAAAAGAGCCAAGGTTGGAACAGAGAAGACCAGAGAAGGGAGCACGGGAAGACGATGTGTTAGGTTTCCTACCACCAAAAGAAGGCTGCTGGTCAGGACCGGATGCTGAGTCCAGAACTCTTATCCATACATCTTACCTGGATACATACATTACTGGGGATCTGTACTAGTACTACAATCCACATAATGCTACATGATGATCCAACAAAACCTTTTATATCAGAACAGAAGAATTAGGGCCTCTTAGAAGCCTAGGGAAGCTTAGTAGGTGTAACAGTCTGTTTCTGCATGGCCATCATACATTTTTGGCCCTATATGAGCAAATGAAAGGCCACAAAATTTTTATGTTAAGTTTCATCTCATACCCTATGACAGTGGTGGCGAACCTATGGCACGGGTGCCAGAGGTGGCACTCAGAGCCATTTCTGTGGGCACTCAGGTTATCACCCCAGGACAGAGTTCAGCAGAAAGGAACAAATCCACCAAATATTTCTGCAGTCCCAACTTAAGAGATGCTGCTCTCAGCGCTATTTTTAAGCGACACTTCATTGGCTGTTTGGAACTGCGGAGAAAGTGAGAAGGTGTGGACAGGGCTGCAATATCTTTTTGAGGTCCCCCTGCTGGACCCTTCATTCTTCCTCTACAGAGAGACCCTGGAGAGAAGCTACAAAGACAGTCTGAATTTGCACTCTTTCTTTCAACTATATTGGTGTCCTCAGGGGGGTGATAGATGAAAGATGTGGAAGAGCAGGTAGCAATAAGTTCCTGCTTAAAATGCCATGTTGGCACTTCAAGGTAAAAAGTGGATTTTGGTTGTAGCTTGGGCACTCAGTCTCTAAAAGGTTCCCTATCACTGCCCTATGACATGCATAGTTTGGGTACTGTCACACTACTTTTACAGGAAAGTATATGAGGAGAACAGAGCTTGATCCTATTGAGGAATCCGAAATAATAGGGACAATGTTGGAGACTGGTTTAGCCCATTTGATAGGGTTCTCTCTTTTTATAGGTTTAACAGATCGAATATGGCAAAAGGTGGGTAGGTGTCATCATTGTCAGATGGATTATTGCTAACAATCTCAATTTGTTGCTTGTTCCTAATAAAGCCAGATGTTTCAATGTCACCTTTGCGTGATGATTAAACCTCAATGAATCAACTATTAACTTTAAGATATAAACCAGATTTAGCAAGTGCATCTTCAAAGTTACTCTTCAGACTGATTTTATCTTTTATTTGGAATGTTACGAGAGAAAGACCTGAGTAGACATAGGGAGAAAAAAAGCAAAAGGTAATATCTTCCCGCCCGCAGGCTCTTAGACCTACTTTCACTATTGTTTTGAAAACCTACAAAATGTTCAATAATAAAGCAGCTCAAAGGAAAAAAGTTCCCACCGCCGGCTGCTCGGTCTCATTAATTCACTCCCGATTCCTGGCAATAAGCATTGTTATTAAGTGCACACCTGGACACCAAGAAAGTTACTTTACACAAAGGATTAGTTCCTGGTAACAAGCATACTCCGTCTCTGCTGGACCTAATTGCACGCCAATTGCTTGTTTGAACTAATTTGTGCCCCGTTGATTAGTTCGGGTGATTGAAGTGCGATTAGCTCTAAAATACCAGGTTAACCGTTTACAAGAATAAAATGGCATCAGTTCAGGAGCCTCCTTCATTACAAAGTAACAATTTCACAGAATGGATAAAAAAAAATGTTTGAACACAAACTTTTTGTTGTATTGTTGTTCGGGGTGAGTTAAGGCCATTAACACAGCTAAGTTTTGGCAATTCCCCCCCCAAGGTATTGACTTTGAACCATAACTGCCTCCCTTGACCTCCGTTTTGTACCACGGACTGCACCAATGACTTCTACAGGCCCTGACTTTTGCCACTTGTTCTTGTTTCACCCCCTGGTGCCTTGCCTCAGCATGTCCTCATCCACCTGGACCATTTGGCACCAGTACCAGCACTATTCCAAAAGGTAGCGGCCTAAAGACCCGGATTTTGGCTCACGTGATCCTTTTTTGGCGCGGCTGCACTGGCTTTCATGTGACGATCCGACTGATTCGGACTGAGCATGGGATTTAACTTTCAAATTGTGTTGCAAGCCCAAGCACTTAGATGCACCACTAAAAAGATGGTGAACACTGTCGGACCTGAGCGGAGAAGCATCACATTCATGATATCGGGTGCACGATCTTAGTGAATCGCGGCAGAGTGCATTATCGTCGGACAATGCACTTTCGGTAAATTCCAGCAGCCGGGTATGTAAATGTGCCCCAATCTGTTGGATGACAACTGTGGAATCAGGCCTTGATCAAACCAATCTGGTTGTAAAGTGGGTCACAATTTCCCCTCTAATACATGGTGTAGAAGGAAGGAGCTCAATACACAAAATCAGAGATCAGAGTCTAAGATAACCTAATCTGACATGGCACATGTAGAACATGTCTTGTCTTTGTCTTGTTTTATAATAGTAGCATTTCCCAGCAAGTGGAGAGGTGTTATGGGGGGTGTACCCAGCGAGTCAGTGGGCCAGTGTAGGGCGCTCCTGACCTGTCATAGAAGTATTTTATGTTTCTTCTCTCTAGATTGAAGCCAAGTTGTAGAAGGAAAACTGTTGTAGTTCTCTTGGTAAATGGTGGGTACTAAGTTATGCATTAAATGTGCATTAAATGGCCATGGGCCCTGGGTTGTATAAAAGTTCTTGACCATTACGGGTCTAATTTTTAATAGCATATATTTGGGAAAGGGCAGGTCCATTCAGTCCACTTTTAGTTCTGCAGTTTGAGGACCTATATATGACCTTAAAAGGTTCTGATAGGACCCTGGTACAATTATGTGTGGAAAGCATGAGGATTTAATTGCTGGAGATCCTTGTCTTTATTATCCCTACAGGACAGTATCAATCTTGCCGGTGGTCAAGGTAGTCAGGTGGTCAAGGTGGCCACCCAAACCTCCTATATTATAATCCCCTGCTGTATACACCTTTCAGGAATACAAAAAAAGGAAGATGAGTATAAAATCCTATATTCGTTACTTATAAGAAGAGTGATTGAACTCTACATCAGAATTGCTACACAATCAACCAACCTAAACCCCAATGGAATGAGCTTGGCAGTTCCAAGCACCTCTGGGAACCTTTTGGAAAACCATTTAGAGTAACTACCTCACGACTGGTTAAATGACTATGCAAAGCTTTCATCAAAAGAGGGGCGACTATGAAGAATGTGTTCCCATTCTTAATTTTCCTGTCTTCAATACATATTCACAAATTTCGGTTATAACATTCGGGGCATGTTGGTGAGTTTAGAGAAGAATATATACATAGAAGGTACGGAAGAAATATAAACTTTTGTACAAAGTCCAAAAAAGCCTTACTACCCCTGTTTGCTCTTCTGTGTACAATGCTCAGGACTATGCAATTATTAAGGCGCTTTATAATTAAATAGTAATACGACGTGATTATTGAATATTTGCTTGGAAATTAAACCTATTCTTACAACCCCCTCCTCATAATGACATGTACGATGTATGAGACAATCCAGCTCATCCATTGTCTCTTCCATCATTTTATATTTTCAGTTTTTTCCCCCTTTTAGAGATTTATGGAGAACGTCCCATGAATGAGCAGCTGTGTTTACACAAGGCATAACACAATTGCGACAAATTTGCAGGAAGCTTTGAGAGTTGTGATGGATGTGACCGGTATAAACAGCCGATGCTGTCATTGGGAACCTGAGTGCCACATTGTACGCTGCAAGTCTGGGGCTTCAAACGTAACAGTGAGACTTTACATTCTGAGTGGTTGATCCTCCAGAAACATAAAATAAGTTCCGGAAGCTGAGATCCACATATCGTACAGTGGTTTAGACAATTCGCCCATGTGGAAATATGGATGTCGTTTTCACTGTACAAGGTGATTCAAAAGTCCCAGGACACATTCTTATTTCGGACACTACAGGGAAAATATCTGATACCCAGCAAGTAATGGGTACGGGGTCTGCCTTTAAGACTATGTCAGGAACATAGCAGCCATGTTTAAAGCTACCATTTTGGATCAAGGGCATAGTTCTAAAATGCAAGTTTGTTTTGTAGCATATGAAGGTGAATTTTCTCAGGAATCGATTGCCGTAATCAGTTTTGCAATACAGACAGGGTTAAGTACAAAATGGTTTGTTCTTAAGTTGAACTTGTATGTAAGTCAGAACTGTATATTTTATAATTGTAACCGCAGCCAAATTTTATTTTCTCTCTGTGACAATTGGATTTAAAAAATGTTGGATTGTCATAAGAACCAGGATTAACAAGAAAGCTTCATTGCAGATATCTATGATAACCATTATAGCTGATTATTGTAGTCTAAGGCTAAAGTTCAGTAAATTACCAGCATCCAGAGGTCCGCTTGTAACTAGGGGTCATCTGTAAGTCGGGTGTTCTTAAGTAGGGGACTGCCTGTATCTCTTGTGGTCCAAAATATATCAACACAGAAAGCTGTAACAAGAAAAGGGAATGTTCCCCGTGATGTACTGCTATTTGTTGTGTTTGTTGTGGTGCTGAAGGCGCTGGATCCAATCATTATGGGGCTCATTTACTTACCCAGTCTAGTCACGATCCTGCGGCGCGTTGTCTGACGCTGATTCGGGTCTGCCGGGATTCACTAAGGTCCGTGCTCCCAATATGCACCAGGTGTTGCTGCTGCGCTGAGGTCCGCCGGAGTTCACCTGCTTCGTCCCGGTGCATGTGAGTGCTGATCTTCCGTCACAAATTCTTTTTTAAATTTCGTGTTTTTTCCGAATCCGTCGGGTTGTCCTACGGCCATGCCCCCCCGATTTCCGTCGCGTTAAAGCCGCTGCCGATACACCACAATCCGATTGCAAGCGCCAAAATCCTGGGGCAATTTTGCACGATTCAGACCCTTAGTAAATGAGCCCCTATGAGTCCAAATGACAAGCTAAGAAGAATATTTGTGTTGAGAACTTTTGAACAACAAGAGATGATCAATATGATAGTCTTAAAGATAGCCAATAATAGACCCATTACTTGCTGGGGCATATACATTTGTCATTTTTTTCCGTTCATTTATGCAATATGGGGGTTTTCTGGGACTTTTTACTCTGTTGATCGAATAATTTAGTCAAAAACAATACAGGTATGGCAGAATAGAGGACAGATATTAAATGGGGATGATAACATAATGAAACATTTCCACAGTTCAGTTTGAACACATAACTTTGGAGGAAGGACTTAATGGGCAGTGATTAATAGTGAAATATGGGGCTAGGCCGGGATCTTTTATCTATTCACACGCTATAAAGGCAATGATCGGTAATGGGAAGAAGAATGTACAAGATTCACCATCTGCCGAGGATGATATGAGGGAAGCGGTGATTACAGGAGCGCCTGCTATGTCAGGGCAGAGGGGTCGCTCAACCAACAAATTACCAAGTTCGATTTAATGACTGAGGCAGGAAAATAAGATGTCCCATGGGTAGAGAAGGTGAAGGAAGGATCCAGTTATAATGGCTGTTAGCGTAAGATTAATAAACATCTATTCTAGAGACAGTTCCTCTGTGCAGGCCTGTGTAAATAACTAGGCCTCAACAGCATCTCCCCAGTCAGTGGATTACGATGTCTCTAATTAACACAGAGATGGTTCTAAGGACTTTCCGTGGAGTCTATATGACCATTGTACACACAGCCTTATTGCCAGCTAAATGTGAACTTCAGGTCTAGTTGAGTTTCAAATGTGTCCCTCAAGAATTGACAAGAATGATGTCTTTATATCTCTGATCAACGATTCATTAAAACCAAGCCTATGACTAGACCAGAAGGGAGTACATCCTACTGCAGAGGAGATCATCCACCAGAAGAAGTGTACAGCATGAAATACCCATAACTATTCCTAATAAACTCCAGATAAGTCATGTTTGGATCATCTAGGCCTGCATGAGGAATTATCCACTACCAGGTAATTCGGTTATGTCTTGTCTTTCTAGAGAATGTATATCAACTTTTCAGGTACCTTCTTCCTTCAAAGTTTGCAGAATGAACTACATCTGAAGACTTTGAACAGTTTATATTAGACGGTTGAATGATCTGAAATCTGAGGGTTAGAGTCATGTAAGTCTAACGTTTCATGGCCACCTTGAGGTTGTGTTGATCCACATAGACCTCACAAGATCTAGAATTAGTCCATCCTTTTTCCCTACCAGAGATGGGATCAGGTTCTGAAGAATATGGATATTGGGGTGACTTGGCTTAAATCTGGGAAGAAACTATTGGGATGTCTGATTAAAATTTTTCATAATGTTTTGTATACACTAAAGTTAATGTAGTCAAATTCCACCATAAACCCAACTAAGAAAATGTGTTGGTGAACAAGACATTAGGGTGAAAGAGGAATTCGGACCCAGTAATTGTCCTCAGTTTTGGTCCTTATGCTTCTCAGTTACATTCTTTATGTTTCAATACATCTTGTGCCTAAATTTTCTGAATGACTCACCTTCATGTTGTATAATAGTCTAATTGGTCCTGATGTTCCAAGAATAAAGTTAGAAGATCACAAATATTTTCAGGTGCCATGTGACTGATGATGAAGTCACAAGAAGGCCATATAATGTGCTCAAACACTGTGACCCCTTCCAACAACAGATTTGTGAGGGTGCTGGGACCCTTCACTCTTATATTGATAGTTTATTGTAAGGATAAATCCTCAATACTAAAGTCCTGAATAATTCCTTTAAGGCCTCATTAACACAATTGTGTTCAATTTACGGGCCACAAAGAACAAGCCATGTGGTATTGTTAGCGTCCTGTCTGACATGAGTGTACGAGTGTAGCTCACTCCACCAACGTTCATATGAAATTTACTATCGCCACCAATTCCGGCAAGAATAGGACCTGCTCTATAATGTGTAACCAGACGGTGAACCTGCACAATGGAGGTCAATGGTGCCATGAATTAACCTTATTTGGGCATGAAATCAAAATATAATAAATGATAACAAATAATATTTATCAGGGTTTAACTAAAGGAGTTGCAGAGACAACAGTAGTCCCTAGGCCCTCTGGAGACCTAAAGGTCCCTCTTCCTTATAATAAGGCACCACATTATAAATGGCAAATTTGAGTTTGATCTGATATAATGTATAAACTTTACAACACATTTTTTTTATTTCCTCATTGTGTATATATTTGGTATGCAAATTAGGTAAAAAACAAGTAGACTTGGCACCGACTCTGCTGGTTGTATTGTAAGGTAATTGACCTTTGTGAAATCTGTTAAAAAGTTACATGACCCTCGGCAAGTTCTGCTCCTGTCACGTGTACTAGTGGCTGCTGTGTACATTGTATTGGAATGTGAGAAACAAATTTATAGTTATCTAACCCCTCTTTCTGGACGAGGGGCGGATTAAGACCACTATAGGCCCTAGATTTATGAAAATTATAGCCTCTACAAAGTCTGGAGTCACTTCCTACATATGGTACAAGGAACAGTATTTTGGGGAATGAAGGATGCATCCTTTCTAATTGCTTTCAATCTGTGGATTCAGGACCTTTGGAGGGCCTTCAAAGGCCCTGAAAGGGCTCATGTGTACATGTGTATTGAGAGTGGATTTCATGGGTGAAGGTCCTTCTGAGTATAAAATTTTGTGGGTGGTTTGGGCAGCCATGGGCCCCCTAGAAGGCTTGGGCCCTGTGCTACTGCCCAAACTCAACTATTCAAATATTGCAACTTATGCATGTAAAGTGGTACAAACAAGAGCTGGGCATAATGGGGGGTATATTGAGATTGCTATTTACAATTTCAGTCTTAAAATTCCCCCCGGCCATTCTACACCCTGACATGCCCATAGTGGTGTGAGGTTCGTAGAAACCCGAAAAGTGTCAGGGATGGGGAAATTTATATGGTTTCTACACCAGAGAACTTGCAGAGAAACCATAATGTATCTGGTCCAATGAGTAGAGTTTCATAGTTTCATATGCAATGTACATTGTTTGCAAGATGTGAGACCCCTACTTTTAGGGCCTAAATGTAATCATAGTAGGAGCGCAGTGGTTGCTGACTATGGGACTCCATCTCTCATGGAGCTGCCTATATCATGTACGGCCCAGCAAATGTGGAAGGGGGTGAGTTGTCAAAGTGTTGGCCACAAGCTTATAATAACCGGTCTGATAGTTGCCATAATTTACAGATTATCTCTATTACTTGGATGATAATGATAAAGGAGATTACAATAGGCAATACTATTGTGAAATCAGGTCAAACTCTATAGATTTAGTAAATTAAATATTTAGCTTTTGTTGCACCCACCACCCTGTCACATTCCGGTATGTAGGTGGAATGACCGACAGTGTAAAGGCTCATAGATTTCACAAACCTCTTTCTGTGAATCTACAGTCTAGGCATTGAGGATTAGTCCCTTTAACGAGCGGAGGCGTTAGAGCAGTGCATTTTATCTATACCACTTGTGTACTGCAACACCCCTGCCAACTCATAACCAAGGTGGTAGTTGCGAATTGGTGCCTGTTCCATGTCAGGAGCTGTTAGGGAGACTGATCACCTCTCTGGAGAACTTTGTAATTGCAGCTGTAGCCACTGCCTGGTAAGGCAAGAGTTAACAATGCCAAATGTTATTGCCCAATTATATTTCTTGTGATATTGTAAAGCATGCTGGAAGCTGATTGGAGAAGTGCTACCACCTGACCAAGGGAGTATATAAACCCCTGGTGGGCGGGAGCACATGGTCTTAGGTCAGTCTGCAAAGTCAGAAGTAGGAGAGTGGGAGACTCCATCTTGTAGCACATGTCAGCTACTGTAAGCAGAGAGAAGTGCAGCTCCTGTGTATTAATACCAGGATGCTGAAGTGTCCACCCAAGCTGCCTGCCACATTAGGGCAAGTCAGGAGACTTCAGCCCCAGAGCCGAGGTCCACCATCTGGACTCAGCTCCATCTATACCAGCCCAGCCTGAAGCTACTATGAGGCTGTGAACAACCTTCCTGCGGACCAGTTATACACCAACAGCTCACCAGCTTACTGAATCTACTTCTACCGTTCGGCCTTTGCTTTCTTTTTAACATTGAATAAAGAACTGTAAGTTGATTTGCACAATGTTGCCTCTGTCTAATCCCTGGATACGTCTGCTTACCATCACGGGATCCCCATCCATCACCCAGGAATTCATTGTACATACACCTCAGGGAGAAACCACTGCATCAGCCTCTCCCTCAATATTTCTTGCACACACCTCCTGCTGGAGACCTGCCAGGCTGTAGGTCAGCCCTCCGGTCCCTATACCAAGCACCATGACCACAGCGTGCCCAAGGCCGCACTAGCCAGCCACTCCGGTATTCTGGGCCCCAGCTGCCTCCAGGCCCCAAGAAAAGGCTAGGCCCCGGTGGGGGATGTTGCAGTACCATATAGTCATAAATATACCGTAATTATACATTACCCAGATAACTTGATATGTCAAACTGTGATAAACTGGGAAGCACAGCTGGCTCTGGCGGAGCTCCCCCGTCCATTGAGCAATGTAAACTTCAGGTACCAGGTCATCAGGAGTGCATGGTTGTAATGTCGTAAGCCTGTCCCTTTTTCACTGTGATTCTTATATTATCTTGTATGCTACTCTATGCTGTTCAATTCAAACTAAATTACAATTTAGAAGATCCAAAGGTGAGGATTATAACCCTTTGTCGCTTCCTGATCACATCTAGGCAGGAAAGTAGTTCCGAACATCTTGGACAATTATGCCCAAATCTTCTGTAATGTGATCAAATTCTGATCTCTACATGTAAACCAGACAGACTTGATTGCCTCGATTTGCCTCCTTTAAGAGCTTCAGCCTTTCCCTGTTCTCCCAATGCTACCCTGTTACTCACTCCTTCAGTCCATCCTAAAGGCATCACCCACTAAGTCTCTCTTTTCACTGTTCATCCTCACTGACTGGGAGAGGGGAGGGGGAGGTAGCAGGATGAGTCATAATCTCCTGCTGCAGCTCCTACTATTCATCAAAGCCCAGGCATGTAAACAAAGAATCATGGAGGGTCTACACATAGCACCAAAGTAAGTAGCAGAAATGCTGAATCACTTAATGAACATTCACGGATTATCCACAAGGCAGAACAGAGTGGCCAACACCTTTAATTGTATTTCTGGATGTTTGGGATTGTTGTCCTGCTGTAGAATTAATTTTATAAACAATCCTATTTTTTCAGCATTCTTCTACAAAGGCCTAAAACTTTCGCCACTTGCGGCAGATAAGAGATCCCAAGAATGTTTTTTAGAAGGGTTATCTCCCCAGTCCAATTTCAGCTATTCTGGTAAACAGATGATTTTGGCCTGAAAGTTACCAGGGAGTGATGTAATATTGCATGCTTCCAATTTGAAGTAATGTTCCCTCTTTTGATAACCGGATGCTTTGGCATAGGTAAAGCATTAGAAATCACTCACATTGGGGTCTTAGAATAAAGATTCTGGCCTATTTGAGTAAGTAAGAGGCATTTTTTACATAGAATATGTCCACAAGGGACCAATTTCACCTAATTCTGGCCACAGACCTGAGAATCCAGGTAATTATTTAATACAATAAATCAAGAAGGGTTTTTACTCAATGGTATTGAGCCCCCCGCAGTCTTACACATAAGTACCTCATATTTCAGTGAATTTCCAATGTCCATTTGGTGAGTAATCCGAATAGATGAGTATTATTAGTCTTTCTAAGCATCCGCTCCGTGGTTCAATCCAGGCTTGACCACTTAACTATTCTTATATGTCAATTTAGATGCATTCGGGAACGTGAATTATTATCATTAGAACACAATGTTTCACACTTAAATTGTCATAGAATTACAAGTAGATTACTATCCCCGCAGCCCAGTAATGGCCCATTACACTGAGGACATAATGATGCAGGATGGGGGCCAGCAGTGACCTCTTGTGGCCAGAACATGAACTACTCATTCATATGTGACATACGCCAGGACAGGTAGATTAGCCTCTAATGCATCTGCTAACACGCAATTGTGTTATAACTAATAATTCAGAGATATCAGGGGCCACAACATCCCCCCAGTTATCACAGCTCATTGCAGAAATTTAAAACACAAGACTTACATACATACAGACATAGGGGGAGATTTATCAGAAGTGTCTGAGAGCAAAACTGTTCTAGTTGCCCATGACAACCAATCAGAGCTCAGCTTTCATTTTCCCACAGCTGTTTATAAAATTAAGGCTGATCTCTGATTGGTTTCCATGGGCAACTACAACAGTTCTGCTCTCAGACACTTCTGATAAATCTCCCCCATATGGAGATAAAGTGGGAAAATGGATTGTTAATAAGTTCAACCAAGTTCAACCAAGGTTCAACCAAAGCCAAAGTTACATAGGGTATTAGCCATGTGTTTATACTCTAGAGGGATATTTATGAAAAAAGTCTGAAGCAGAACTGTTCTAGTTGCCCCTATCAACCAATCAGAGCTCAGCTTTCATTTTGCCACCGTTGTTTATAAATTGAAAGCTGATTGGTTACCACGGCCATGAGACACTTCTGATAAATCTCCCCTTTTCACCATTATAAAGATTGATACTATAGAAAATTCATCATGAACCCTTGCACAGCATGTGAACACAATGGGGCACATTTACTTACCCGTCCCGTTGACGCCGCCGATACGGAATGTCTGACGAATATTCAAAGCTGCCACGATTCACTAAAATCGTGCGCCCAATTTCCTGCATGTGTCGCTTCCCCGCTCAGGTCGCCGGAGTTCACCTTCTTCTTCCTGGTGTACGTAAGTGCTGATCTTGCAACACAATTTTGAAAGTTAAATTCTGCGGTTTGTCCGAATCAGTCGGGTCGGGTTTGTGTTGCATGCAAGCCAACGCCGATGCGCCAAAATCCGATCGCGTGCGCCAAAACCCCCTGTGCAATACAGGGCAAAATGGAAATATTCGGGAAACCCGACAGAAATGCGCCCGACGGACCCTTAGTAAATGTGCCCAAAAAAGTATAAAAACAATCCCCTTTAACACAATGCACCCTTAAGATGAGGGCGCGATACAAGTTTATTCCAATCTAAAAAAAAAACCACTCAAATTCTGCCCCAACCTGGATTACCCACTTCTTCACACTGGGGCGCAGTATCTTCGAAAATTAGGGGCTGTAAGGTTGGGGCATTATTCGTTGTATCCCTTATTATTGTAGTAATTATACACACATTGGCCCAGATTTCACACAAGAAGTGCTCTCTGTAAGAGGTGCAGCTTCCTCACCGATGTGCAGTGTGTGGCAGATTATTGACTACTTACCGAGCATGATATTCACCTGCTCGGGAAGTGTGCACCATTTTTTCTTTGGTGCACCTTTAACATAGAGGGGGGGGGGGGATTTACTAATTCTGGCACAAGCACGACTGTCGGCATGGGAGATCAGTCTCCGTAAAGCACAGCTGGATGTATTGAAGTGGCTGGAAGTAAATAACGGGTAGACGGTAATAATCAGTCGTGCGCCATAAAAATGCCGACATCAATGAGATGTGCTCCAAAATCTTACATGGACTGCGCCATAATTTTGCTCTCTGACCATTTTTTCCTGGTCTATGGTGCACCAAAAATTGCACCTCGAAATGCAGACAAAATACACATAAATTTAACGGATAATGTGGAATGTGGCCAAAAAAAGACGGAGGAGTCGGGATAGTCGGAAACATCTGTTCTTTCTGGCGCAAACTCATTATAAATGATCCGCAACAGTTCTGCGCCAAAAAAAACGAAAGATCCCGGCATTTTTTAGGCGCAGAAACGATTATACATGTCCCCCAGAGTGTGCAACACAATTCTGTTGATTCACAGTCATAAATGTGGCGCACACACCAAATTGCCGCCGAATTACCCTTTAGGTGCAAAAGTGGCGCAAACACTTCATAAATACATACACAACTGTGTGCACATTCTTTTTAGTCAGACAGAATACCGGCGGCACAAACACTTTAATAATTGTTGTCCAGTGTAGTTTGGTTTACTTTTTAGTTTGCTTTTAGTCAACAACAAAATTGTATCTTATAGAAAACCCCCATGAAAACATATAGGAGGAGATTTATCAGAAATGTCTAAGGTAAAACTGTTCTAATTGCCCATGGAAACCAAGCAGAGCTCAGCTTTAATTTTATAAAAAGTTGTGGGAACTTGGCATGTGTAAGGGGGAGTCGGGTGTCATCCATCGTACAGGAGGCGGGGCATGAGGTTTGTTTTTGATTCTCCTGATTTGTGTTATGCTCCACCCCCTGCTTGGAGTGTTCCTTTAAAGGACATCTACCACCAAGATGAAGGATTGTAAACCAAGCACACTGACTTACTGCTGTGTGCTCCCTCTGGTAAGATCTGCTCTTTTTTAATCTTCTTATGCCGTTGTTTTTATGAAAAAAAGGCTTTAAAAATTATGCAAATGAGCCTGAGGGGCTACTGGCTCCATTAGGAAATATATGGAGCCCAGCACCTCAGGCTAATTTGCATATTTTTTAATCCTTTTTTTTTTACAAATCAGGTAATAAGAAGCTAAAAGAAGAGTAGATCCTGTCAGAGGGGGCACACACCAGTATGTCAGTGTTCTTGGTTTACAATCCTTCATCCTGGTGGTAGATGTCCTCCCTCCAGATACAATCATCTAGTCTAGCTTAGCCATTGCCTAGAAATATTAAATCTTTTTATACCTTGTGCTATAATCAGCTACTAGATTTTTCTAAAATGAAAAAAGGCATAAAAGACATCACATGATTTTTGCTCAATAATCAGTTACAGGAATTTACTACATATTCCCAGCCTCATCTTACAGTAATCAGTAACCACAATATTCCGAATCATCTCCGGCATTTAGTACAGTGATGGGTAACAGGCCCCTTGTAAATAATCACATGGGCTAATCAGTAACCAATATTTACCAAATAAACCCAGACAACACCTCCACAACGACAGCCAATCACAGTCCGACGTTCACATTCCTCATATGATGTCAGCTTCCCGTATAAGAACCTCCCTCCCGGTGACGTCAGGACAGTAGTTCTGCAGTAACAGTTGGAAAAAAACCTAAGGCCTAAGGACCGTGTTATTGTGGATTGGGACAGAGACAAGCGATGGCTCCAATCTTAGTGGATAACAGCAACTCAAATCTGCCTGAAAGGGACAATTATGTAAAGTAAGTGCCTGGCGTGGAAGAGCGGGTAATGGATGATGACAACTAAACGGGAATTATATCTCCCCTTATAGTCTGATAGACACAGGGGGCACATTTACTAAGGGTCCGCGGACCGCATTTTCATCAGGTTTCCTGTCTTTTTTCGTTTTGCGCCGCATTTAACTGGGGTTTTTGGTGCACGCAATCGGATTTTGGCGCCTACTTTCATGCGACACAAATCAAAATTGTGTCACAAGCCATGCACTCACAAACATCGGGAAGAAGATGGTGAACTCTAGGGGACCTGAGCGGGGAAGCGACACATACAGGAAATTGGACGCACGATCTTAGTGAATCGCGGCAGCTCCGAATCCTCTTCGGACAAAGCACCTCGGGGATCGCGAAGGGACGGGTAAGTAAATGTGCCACAGGGACTGTCAATGTTATCTACAGAGAGGTCAACGCTAATCGATTTATCATCCCATAAGAAAATAGCAAAAAAAATGGTGCTTGGCCGAGTTCTACCAATTTTACTTATTGGGGAAATTGTCTTCATACTTTTTGGTAAAAAAAAATGGAATGTTCCCATGTGGAAAAACTTACCTCAAAAAGTGGCACCAACTTTTTTCTGAAACTCTCACCCTTGTGTTATATTCAACTATGGGGGAAGACGAGGGCAATTTTTTTGGTGTATCTACAGATTGTGATAGTTGTTGGTTGTTTGTTTAGGATGAATTTGGGAAATTGCATATAAAAATAACATCAAGTCCTTCAAAGAAATTGTGGATAAGAATTAAAAATGACCTGTTCCCAGGGCCATCCTGTAAGGGGATCTTTAATTTCCAGTCATGTCAGTCAGTGTGAGAGGAGGAGTTGCGGATTTGTGGGGGTCTAATTACTGTAATCCCTGAATGACCCGGCACTATATTCATATATACAAAGTGGGGTTCATTTACTATGGGTCCAAACGCCGCGATTCCGTCGGGTTTTCCCGATTGTTTCCCATTTGCGCCGTTTTGCGCCGAATTGCCCCAGGTTTTTGGCGCACGTGATCGGATTGTGACGCATCGGCGCCGGCTTGCATGCGACGGAATTCGGGGGGCGTGGCCGTCGGAAACCCCGACAGATTCTGAAAAACTGCGGTATTTAAAAAAGAATTTGTGTCGCAAGACACGCACTAACATGCACCAGGAAGAAGAAGGTAAACTCCGGCAGACCTCGGCGCAGCAGCGACACCTGCCGGATATCGGGCGCACGACCTTAGTGAATCCCGGCAGGACGCAAATCCACGCCGGACAACGCGCCGCTGGATTGCGAATGGACCGGGTAAGTAAATGTGCCTCAGTGTGTTGAATTTTTGGGTTTTGCTCATGCCTTTTAAAAACTGTGTTCCCTTCAAACAGCTGATGTGTGAAGATGTTGTACCCCTTCCAACTTGATATTGCTGACCCAACCTAATGATAGCTGCTCAATATCTGTGTTCTGGAAAATCTATTTAAAGGGAACCTGTCAACAGCTTTTACACCACTATCCTACTAGTGCCTCAGGCGGGGGGTATGAAAAGTTTCAGACTGCTCTCTTTTATGTGAGATCTCATTTATAAAAATCTCCATAAAAGTCAGAAAAATTTGACTCTTCTTATCACATTTTCACATGAGAAGAGTCAAATTTAGTGAGTGCATGGAAAGTAACACTTCAGAATCTTCTGTTCTATAGCACCTAGAAACAAGTTTTTTTTGTGTGTCTTATTAAAGCGAACCTGCCACAAAGTTTTACCGCACTGAACTACTAGTTTAGTGCCCTTTCAAAATTCCCTCTTTTATGTGAACTCTCATCCATTTACCTAGGGAAAAAAAATATCCTCCAAAGTCAGGCAAATATGACTCTTCTCGTCCCATTTTCACATGAGATTAGTCAGGTTTAGTGGTTGCAGGGGTATTGTCACATGCTTTTTTGAGGCATATTAAAGATGAGAATCTCATATTACCCATCACATTAGGCTTATGGCTTTGTGAGCTACAGAACTGGACACGCAGGCAATAAAAATAGGCAGGACCTGGATCTTTATCTGCCGCTTGTATTTCCAACTATGTCATCAGCTGCCTGTATCTCTGTTTCTGTAGATCACAAAGACAGATCAAAAAGATGAGATTATTTTCTTTAACATGACACCAGCTGCATGTCTCTACCTGCTATAAAACAGAAGATAGTGGCATCGGAAGTGACATTCCCCCTGCAAATGCTAAACTTGACTCATCTAATGTGAAAATGAGTCATATTTGCCTGACCTTGGAGGAGATTTTTTTATAGGCAAACAGGTGAGATTTCACATAAAAGAGGAAATTCTTAAAAAGGACATCTCATACCTTAGCTGTAGAGAGTTAGTAGTTTAGTGGGGTAAAACCTGATGACATGATCCCTTTAAAGGGGGTCTGTCATCTCCACAATGGAAAAGAGCATTGTTTAGGGCACTGTATGAGCTTTCCAGAAATATCTTTCCTGTTCGCCATTGATCTGTCATTACAAAGAAAATGAATATTTCTGTCTTTGTGCAAATTAGCTACTCGGTGCACAGGGGGCGTGTCTGTGCCTCCTGGTGCACCTAATTTCTGCTTTCATCACTACACAGCATGTTCCTTTACATAATGTTTGACATTTTCTATAGAAATAAGGAGTAAAAAGAAGAAAATGGATGTTGACCTGAATTGTATATGTGATGCATCACATGACATAATACTAATGAGGGGGAGGGGGCAGCTCCCGATACTAAATGATGGTGATGTAAGGGATGTGATACCCTATAGTTCTGTCTAAGTAATATTTTGGAAGGAGACAAATGCCCATGACTTGTGTTTCTCTTCCTCAGCAATGCATTTGGATATGTTAAAAATCCGCACCTGGACCTGTTATCAGAGGACATCCTCTACCACTTTGACTTGGGAACACGAACACATGATCTGCCCTCCATGTTTGGCGATGTTAAGGTAATTCCGATATCTCTGTACAAATAAACGTGACATTTAGAGGATCTAATACTTCTGTTTCAAGTGTCAGTCAACAAATCATTTTTATTGTTGTGTCATTTTTGCTTTGTCTCATGTAAGTTTTGGAGCAATATAAAGCCACCTTCTCAGTCAATGTCCGACCCTTTAAAGAGCCTTGAGCCAAAACAGAGTCTACTTAAAAAGGATAATATTTGTCCTCATGTCACATGACACTCTGAATCTCTCTGACTTATAATCCCCGGAAATGTTTAATGGGTCTTCAATGGGTCAGACATTGGGGCACATTTACTTACCCCTCCCGTTGCCGTTGCCGATCTGGAATGTCCGACGAGGATCCAGAGCTGCCGCGATTCAATAAGATCATGCGCCCAATTTCCTGAATGTGTCACTTTCCCGCTGAGGTCCGCCGGTGTTCACCTTCTTCTTCCCGGTGCATGGGAGTGCTGATCTTGCGACACAATTTGGTTTTTAAATTCCACGGTTTTTCCGAATCAGTCGGGTTGTCTGACGCCCCCCGATTTGTGTCGCATGCAAGCCGGCGCCGATGCTCCACAATCCGATCGCGTGCGCCTAAAACCCCTGTGCGATTCAAAGCAAAGCAGAAAAAGTGGTGAAAATGCTGTGTTTGGACCCTTAGTAAATGTTCCCCATTGACTTACAAATTATCTACAATTATTACAGAATTCATGGATCCACAAGCTGTAGTAACCCTCCAACTAGGATCTGCCCTCAAAGCGGCTGAACTGCTTCTCTTCTTGCCCCATGTCATATCAAAACTAAACTAACTGTATACATTTATATTGGGGCTTATTTACTAAGGGTCGCAGATCACACTTTTGTCAAACTTAGCACCTTTTTGGGGGATTGCACGGCTTTGACAGGTATTTAACAGCGGTCTGTGCTGAGATTGTGTCGCACACAATTGTTTTTTGGCGCAGCTGCGCTGGCTTTCATGCAACACAAATTGGAGGGAGTGCCATCGGACGATCCAACTGATTCGGACTGAGTGAGGGATTTAACTTTCAAATTGTGTCACAAGACAATGCACTTACATGCACCAGGAAGAAAAAGGTGAACTCCGGCAGACCTGAGCGGGGAAGCGACACATGCAGGATATTGGGTGCACGATCTTAGCGAATCGCAGAAGAGTGCCTTCTTATTGGACAATGCACTTCCGGTGAACTCCGCGGACCAGGTAAGTAAATATGCCCCATTAAGTTTGCTCCCCCTAGTGGTGAGGGAAGGCACTAATAATTTTACTAATGAACTTTGGAACTATAAAGATAAGTAGAGGATGTGGAGCCGTTTGTGTAAAAACAATAATGCAAACTTTGAAAACCACATTGGGATGGATGATTGCCATCAATTCCTATACATTTCTACAACTTGAACACGATTGTTTCTCTACTAAACATAAAGTGCAGGACATTGTGCGGTCATTTGCTGCTTATATATACTGTATATTCATGTATTTTTCATATATTGTTATGGAGGATTATTCTCAGGAGCAGTCGTAGACAGAACTCATTTGTAATGTTCCTGAGCGTGAGCAAAGAAAAGTGATTACTCGGCGTTCTATTTCGGAGAACTGAGCTTGTAACCCTAACGTTCACTATTTGCCTTACTGCAGTGAAAACAAAGAGCAGCGTGAAGCCCAAATTACAACACACATACATCATACAGCTGCTTATTCCCACTTCAGCGCAGGCTGCATATTCATAACACAAATTCAGGGATCGCTACGTCATCCAAAACAGAAGATTTAAGTCCGGCTTGGTTTTTTAGGACTTTTCTTGGCTTTTCTGCTGGTCAGATGTATCTATATCTCCTTATTGATACATGTGGTGTTTGGACTTTAGTGAATTTGCAACTTTTTAAAACAAAAGTCTCCAAAAGTTGCAATAAGTTCCAAGCTCATTTCTACACCTGGTCAGGGGCAGCCGTAGATTTGCACCAAAATTTGCAACTTTTTTAAAAAAGTCGCAACTTTAACATCTGGAATCAGGTGATAACTCAGTAAACACTGCAGAAAACTAGACAATGGCGAACTTTGGACGGAGACTGTTTTAGGCGCAAAAAAGTCGCAAATGAGCACATGCGCCATGAAAAGTCTCAAAAATTATAGAAAAAGGCTGCATTACAAATATGCATCTGAAAAAAAAGGTATCATAGTAAAGACAGCATGTTATACAGCAGGAGGAGCTGAGCAGATTGTACATAGTGTCCTATCTGCAGGCAGCATGTTATAGAGCAGGAGGAGCATAGAATATAGTACATAGTGTTCTATCTGCAGGCAGCATGTTATAGAGAAGGAGGAGCTGAGCAGATTGTATATATTGGGGCACATTTAATTACCCGTCCGGAGGAGTTCCCGAAAGTGCATTGTCCAAGGACAATGCACTCTGCGGCGATTCACTAACATCGTGCGCCCGATATCCTGCATGTGTCGCTTCCCCGCACAGGTCCGCCGGAATTCACCATCTTCATGTAAGTGCTTGGGCTTGCTACACAATTTGAATCTTAAATCCTGTGCTCAGTCCGAATCAGTCGGATCATCCGGCAGCACGCCCCCCGATTTCTGTAGCATGAAAGCCAGCGCAGCTGCGACACAATCCCCTGTTAAATACCAGAAGTTGTGCAGGTGTATTCAGTGTCCTATCTGCAGTGCAATAGAGCAGGATAGGGAATGGGTGTTTGATCACAGGGGTCTGGCCACTGAGACCCCCAGCCAACACATGAATGGAAGTCTTTAAGTGCCTCCACGGTCCATATTAATGGAATATTCATATTGGAGATCCATTTTTTTTCTATAATACAGTATTTCGGTATAACCCCCTAGGGATATCTTATCACCTATCTACTTCCACAGACTATTAGACTCAATGGAAGCTTTAGAAACCTATATGCAGAGAGCTCCCCTAGTGGCAGCTGGTGGTACATTATGATGTAACTTGCACTGGGTTCTTCTCACCACATTGGTAGGTTGCGCCACCCTGGAAGGAACATTCAATTTTGTACAGTTTTGCATATTTATAATTCCTTAATTTTCTATTTTGTTTGTGATAATTCACATCTGCCGTACATTTATTACTATTCTCTTTTGCTGTCACTTTCCTTGCAGTTTGTCTGCGTTGGTGGAAGTCCAAACAGAATGAAGGATTTTGCAATATTCATCCAGCAGGAGCTGGGCCTGGACGGAGATGGCAGTGACATTACTGATATTTGTGCTGGCACAGACAGATACAGCATGTACAAGGCCGGCCCGGTGCTGTCCATTAGCGTGAGTGGCATTTTATTGAAAACTGAAAGATAACAAACTGCACAGACATATTCAATATTTGCCGGGTGTAAATGACTTTCCATTATTATTTATATCAGAACACAAAATTGAATCTTTCAGAGTAGAGGGAACTTTTTTTTATTGTATGGAAACAAAATTACTTTTTAATAGATAAGAAAGTTGAGCTCCTGACCCAATGCGCCCTCTAGTGGTCACATTTTCTCCCACACTTCGTTGGATCTTGCAGCTTATTTTTTTTCCGTGATTAGTTTTGGATATTGGATCCCAGAAGTTTTTCCCATTTGTTAATGTGATGCCATATGATTTATATATTTTGTGAGAACAGAGGGGAGGGGCTGTGCAGCAGGTTAATTAAGAGATCTAACACACCAGAGTGCTTTCGGTACAGCTACAATCCCGGAATATAAATGCATTTTTTTCACAGTCCAGCTGCCACTAAAATCACGGACATATAGTATATATATATATATATATATATATATATATATATATATATATATATATATACAGCTCTCCAGAACTGGAATACTATTCTCTCTGTAGCTTTTTATGTTGCTAAAACTCCCTTTAACAATCTTTGGTATTTTCACTAATCCTAAAAATAAAGTGTAGGGGATGTTTTAGCCATCTGGCAGTGCTGGGAATTACAATTGTCCCACAATGCCATCCCATACAGCCATGTGGTCAGGGAAGTATTACAGAAAGGAAAAATTGATGGAATCCAAGGATTACAGGGGTTGCCCACTCTTTTACTTAAATTGCCCATGCGCTTTTACTGCCTTAATAATAATCCCTGAATGATAATCAATTGATTCATCATCCATGATGCTTCCTTTAGTGCTGTCTGTAAACCCTCTGTTGATCTTTGTGTACATGTCTGAGCACTGATAAATAAGCCACGCCTCAGGTGCCTACAAATTTCCAATAAATTCCTAAATTCCAACTATAGCGCCTGAACTGTAAAAATGTTGTGCGCCCCCAAAAAGTGTTTACAAAGAAACAGAACCAAAGACACTACATAGATACAGTCTTATAATACAGATTACTAATGTTGAACCTTAGGTGCAGGGAAGTCAAGAGCGGGTGGCGCACAACAAGACCAGGTAATGGTTCCAATAGGTTTTCTTTAGGTTTTCTTTTTATTTAAATCATAAAAGGTACACAGAAGACACACAACGCGTTTCGGGGATCAGTGGTCCCCTTTTTCAAGTGGATTAGTGATCTGTTAATTGACGAAGAACAAAGGTGTATACACAAGAATGAGAATTGGTATAATGGGTTACTGGTAGATGTCGGTAAAAAGTTTTTCAGTTTTTTTGAATCATCATCTCTGATTTCACTGTTCCTATTTTATCCTTAAATACCATTGTATCTTATATCATTCACTATCCATCACCTACTATCCATCTGTGATTTATTATGCTTTATACTGTCACACACATCAACTTGTCTATTATCCATTACCAACTAATAATGAATTAAATAATGAATTTATATCCCACAATTTATGTTTTTTTTTTTTTTCTTTTTTCTTCCCATGTATTTTTATGTATCTTTTTATGTATCTATTTTTTATATTTATATATATATTACATCTTTTACATATACCTCATTCACCAATGATGCCTTATTGACATCAGGTCACAGATATTTTGTGATCCGAATTCTTAACCTTACACCTATTAGTCCCTTTGTGCTATCATATCATATCCTTATCTATACTGATATATATTTTTTAATAATGTTTTATACTCACTTATATCCCTCTGCTTCTCCTTTTTACCGACATCTACCAGTAACCCATTATACCAATTCTCATTCTTGTGTATACACCTTTGTTCTTCGTCAATTAACAGATCACTAATCCACTTGAAAAAGGGGACCACTGATCCCCGAAACGCGTTGTGTGTCTTCTGTGTACCTTTTATGATTTAAATAAAAAGAAAACCTAAAGAAAACCTATTGGAACCATTACCTGGTCTTGTTGTGCGCCACCCGCTCTTGACTTCCCTGCACCTACCTTCTGACTCCAGCCGAATTAGCAACTCGTGTCTGGAAAACAATAAGACGCCGGCTGCACCTTGACCTAAAAAACAACCCTTTCATGTCAACAAGAGAGTTGTGCCTTACTTTGAAGCACAACTCCATCAGGTAAGCGACTGTCCAACCACGTCATATACCCTGAACCAAAACGATATCACCCTATGAGCGCTGTTGTGTTCCTTATCTGCTATCCCTAATGTTGAACCTTGGATTACAAGCAGAATTTGTGCTTGTAATCTATGGAGCCAGGGGCCCTGGGCAGTCACCCATATTGCCCTAATGAGGATTCACCAATTTTCAGAATATTTGCATTAGCCATATGATGCCATCTTGATCAATCCTGCATAAAAAGGGAGCAATTTGGAGGTATTGAGCCACCCAAAATGTGGGATTGACCATGGTTGGTCTGAATGGTGATTTATTTGAGTGATTAAATCCATATTCATGTTTGTGGTAGTATGGGAGTGCGGTCGGAGGTGACCATCGATGATGATTAATACATTAAATACATAAAGGTTCCTAATATGAAGATCTCTATCTCCTCAGCATGGGATGGGAATCCCTTCAATCTCCATAATGCTGCATGAGCTCATCAAGCTTCTTCATCATGCCAAGTGCAAAGATGTGACAATTATACGTATCGGGACATCGGGTGGAATCGGTAAGGATCCCTTCTCAAAAATATTTGAAAACTCCATTATTGAAGCACTTCTTTCCCACATCTATAGGACATTATATTTCACTGCCACCTAAACCAACCCCAGGTGTACCACTAACATATTGGGTTTTGGATACAGTGAGATGTACAGAAAGAGGTTCTACTTAAGGGTTTTCACAGACCCACAATGTAAAAACATAAACATTTTAGAGAAACCCCCAATGTTTAGTTTATTTTAAGGAAACTGAACAGACAGTTGAGCTCAGTAGAGAATGAATAGCCGTCTATGTAATTTGGGCTGGTTCAGACGGACCGTTCTGGCTACTAGAAGCATCTAATAAGCAGATGGCTTGTACTATGGCATTCATGTGCCTTTATCAGGAATGGGCAAAAGTATTGTGAACTCATTTATCATACTTCTTATCCCTTTCACAACCTGCCCACTCTCCCTACCCCATCTGTTTTATAGTAATTCTAAAGTATCTTTTCTTAAAGGAAACCTACCACCACGGATTGGTAGATCCGGTGGCAGGTTCCTCTCATGTAGATTAGTATAGCCCTTTTTAGGGAAAATTTTTTGGTGGCCGATAACTTTAATAAAATTTAATTCACACAATACTCAAATTTTCTAAAGAGGCTACTGCGGTGTGGAGTAGCTGGAGCAGAGACTACATGGTGCGGCTACTCCACGTCCAAGTAGCCTCTTGTGTTCCGCCTACCCTGACATCTTCAGCACACAGCTCCTGGTAGCTGCTCACACTCGTCTGAGAAGCTGGGTTCTGCGCATGCACAGAAGCTCCGGCTTCAGGACCGAGACCGTACAGCCGGCGGCCTGCGTTCTGCACATGCACAGAACCCAGCTTCTCAGACGAGTGCGAGCAGCTACCAGGAGCTGCACGCTGAAGATGTCAGGGTAGGCAGAACATAAGATTCTACTTGGGCGTAGAGTAGCCGCGTCGTGTAGCCTCTTTAGAAAATTTTAATATTGTGCGAATTAAAATTTACTAAAGTTCGGCCACCAAAAAATTAGCCCTAAAAACTGCTATACAACTCTACATGAGAGGAACCATAATAGGTAGATCCATGGTGGTAGGTTTCCTTTAAAGGGATTTTGTTATAATAGAGATGTATTCCTTATCTACACAGGATAGTGGATGAACAAAGGATTGTGGGGGGTCCATCTGAGATCAGCTATACTTCCCTTAAACTGCCCAAACTGGCTAGGACTTCTGGGATCGGATCACCCTTCAATTCGACCCATAGGTCACATAATAATTATAATAATTATTATTCTTTATTTATATAGCGCCTACGGATTACGCAGCGCTACATAGGAATCATGGATGCTCCTCAAGACCTTAAAGGACTAGATGATTTAGAAAGTCCTCAGTAGTATAGGGAATATGCTTTGTGGAGGCAGCTGTAGGACCCTAAATCTGTTATTCCTCTTGGAAATAAATTGTCAACTGGCAACTTTCCCTTTTAGTAGGACAAGTCCTTATCCAATTTTCCCCAATGACAAGGGGTAATAGCTAGGATTTGCAGGAGCAGAACAAGACCATGCAGAGAGGAGATGCTCCAGAACTGTAATTTTATTGGACATGAAATTATTTACTAGTAAATAGATATCAGGAGAGAGGGCAGGACCTGTGAAATGACTGTAGCTCCTAGTCTATTGAGCGTAATACGTAGGATCACCCTAACTACATAGATGGCGTTATGATCATCCATCCAGTTCTAATTATATGGGGTGCTGTAACCTGCTCTCTATTCCAATAGTATATGTCTCTATTATAATGAATATGACACATAACATATGTTCCCATATCATTGTCTCTGGAGCACTAGAATTCTTAACACTAATTACTTGAGTGTTACTAAGGGTTACAACCCATCTATAGAGTGTTGGCGAATAATCTATCTGCCGTTACATCACCCCTGTGGCATTGATCCAGTTATTGATCCCCACTAATGTATGCATTGCAGGCATTGAACCAGGCACGGTTGTGATCACAGATATTGCGGTGGATGCATTCTTCAGACCGCAGTACGAGCAGGTCATTTTAGATAAGGTGGTTATCAGGAACACTCAGCTCGACCAGAAACTCGCAGAAAGCCTTCTACGCTGCAGCAAAGAGATCAATGATTTCCCAACTATTATCGGTCACACCATGTGCACCTATGACTTCTATGAAGGTAGGTGTTTCGAAATATATACTGTTGGTAGTCACTATGTCTTTTTAGTAATGTCTTTAATTGGTAATGATAATGGATGGAAATACCTCAGTAGGTAATATGTTAGTCCAGTAATTGGTATCTTCAAGTGACGTCCTCTGTATAACGCGTCATTTTGTATCTGCACATTCATTTCATTGTATCTAAAGTGCTCAGTATTCTATATTCTGACAAAGAGCTCCAGATCCTAATGAAAAAAAAAAAACAAAGTAAACTACACAATTTCAGCTAGCTGTACCCACCACTAGATGGAGCTTTTTGCATACCTGTTCATCAATCCTCATATTTGCATAAGACACAGGAGTCAATCTGCTGATCTGTTTCCACTGGAGTATTTGTGGGGGCAGGGCTTAGTAGAGAGGCGGGGTTAATAGAGACCGCCCAAGGTTGGTTGTCTTACCAGAACAGTAAAATAAGGCCCAATTTGACAAAGGAGAAACATTTTGTAATATAGTTTCCTAATATTACATATATTAAATTCAAACTAAAATCAAAAGAAAGTCGGAAACTAAAGGAAATAACTGGGATCATAACTTCTCCAAATGAACTGGAGTATATTATAGTGTAGTATAGTCAGAAGATTATTAGTGTTCAAGCAGTTGAAAAATACAGAAATCACAGCAAGCAGGGTTGTTGAATATGAAAATGCCTATGGATGAAGGAGAGAGATGGAAGCTATAATCCATTAGATTGCCATTTTTATAATTGGTATAATTATAATATATAGCAACACTGGTGCTTAGAGTACAAGCAGCCTAAGCCACTCCCTTGCTATAGTATTCAACCAGAAGCCTTTTACAGTGTTAAAGGGCATCTACCACCAGGATAAAGGACTGCATGCAAATGAGCATGAAGGTCTCCTGGCTCCAGAGGTGTTAATGGAGCCTGGAGCCCCTCAAGCTCATTTGCATACAGTTCTTCATCCTGGTGGTAGATGTCCTTTAACTCAGGACAGATAAGAGGAGCTTTTAATTGAACCAAAGTCAAGAGCTAAGCTCACAGCAGTGCGAAGCTGAGTGGTTTTGCTGAAAAAACAATTATAACAGGACCTTGGGAAAGCTGGGTCAGCATGCCTGCCTTGATCAACACTGAGCTTGTAAGTACAAATGGAGGTTAGTCAAGCATGACTAATCAACATGAGCTGGATCACTCATACACAACAGCTGGGGGATGGTGCAGCAATTGATTATTCTGTCTGGCAGGGAGAACAGTGATTGCATCATCTTCTCCTGCCGAGAAAAACTGACATGCTAGAAGAAGCACGGCAGCAAGCGCTGAAGGAGCCATAGAAGGGACAGAGCTTCATTATCATAATGTTATATCTGTTTTATCAGCAAAACCACTCAGCACAGGGATTTACCAAGATATGATCCTGCATCAGTGTAGCTACAGCATTCTCAAGGTATGTTTGCTTCATAATGCATCACATCAAATGGTAGATTTCGCATAGTAAAATCTGATGATGTATACAGAGCAAACTGCTCCACTACGTCTGGGGATTGTTTTTGCATTAGGGGGCGGGGCCAGCCCAAGAATCCTCCGATCCCCTGGTGGGACAGTCCACCCTGTATATAGTATTATACAGTGCTGGGATATATTTTCTGCATTTTAGTGCTTCTTTAACTATTTTATTATTGGATTCTATATGGGATATTGTGACACCCTAAAGCCTAGGGCACCCCGTATGATGGATACTAATTTCCCTATTATTACCAGCCCGATCCAGCACTGCTCCCCCATTAAGAAATGTTCTCCCTGGGATGGATTTTCAGTACATGTATTATTATTATTTCATGGGACGTCTCCTAGCAGTAAGCATGGACTGCGGGCAGAAATGGCTCATATGAAATAAAATAATTGTGTGTTTTTTGTGAGTAATAATATAAGGCCATGAGAAGTAAAAGTCATTTATTTCTAAGGTCAGGGGAGATTGGATGGAGCGCTCTGCTCATTTTCCAAGGAAGAAAAATGTGAGTATCTGCAGAAGGCGTATATAGCGGGAGTCAGGAACATCGAGATGGAGTCTTCAGTCTTCGCTGCTATGTGCCATTTATGTGGACTAAAAGGTATGTTATGCTTCCTATAAACGGTATATGAACACGATGCAATGGATTATGTCCTGTTTATATTCTGTATTATTTTGTTGTGTTACCTCTATATTGTCATTAGAGTATATACAATATCTAAATATTAGAGAATTATGAGCCGGAAATATTTTTTTTCATCATTTCTGTAGCGGATTTGACGTAGATTCATTAAAGGACATCTACCACCAGGATGAAGGCTTGTAAACCAAGCACACTGACATACTGGTGTGTGCCCCCTCTGGGAGTATCGATTCGCCTTTTAGCTTTTTATGCCCTTGTTTTTGAAAAAAAGGCTGTAGAAATCATGCAAATGAGTTTCAGAGGCTCTGGGCTCCATAGATGTTAATGGAGCCCAGAGCACCTTAGGCTCATTTACATAATTTAAATCAAAAGTAGATCTGATGGTCGATTCCTCCTTCCTCTGCCCTAATCTGTAATGTAATAATCCTGGAACCTGACTTGTCAAAAACTTTAGTTTAGTAATATGTAAATGAACTGCAGAGGCTACTGGGGCGTGTACTAGCCAGGCCGGGCACTGGGAGCCAAGGCTACTCCACGCCCCAGTAGCCTCTGCAGTTAATTTACATATTTCTAAAATATGGTTTTTAACAAGTTAGGTTTCACGATTACTGCATTACAGAATAGGGCAGAGGCAGGAGGAGGAACCTACCATCACATCTACTCCTGGTAGTAGATTCCTCATAGTAGGCTTCCTTTAAAGTGTTTTTTTTTCTTGTAAGTGTACTTACACGATCCTGAGCCAATGAAAGAGCTATAACACATCATTTATATGAACAGTCACTACTAGAGATGAGCGAACATACTCGTCCGAGCTTGATGCTCGTTCGAGCATTAGCGTACTCGAAACTGCTCGTTGCTCGGACGAATACTTCGCCCGCTCGAGAAAATGGCATCTCCCGACGTTTTGCTTTTTGGCGGCCAGAAACAGAGCCAATCACAAGCCAGGAGACTCTGCACTCCACCCAGCATGACGTGGTACCCTTACACGTCGATAGCAGTGGTTGGCTGGCCAGATCAGGTGACCCTGGGATAGACTAGCCGCTGCCTGCGCTGCTCGGATCATTCTGTGTCTGGATGCCGCTAGGGAGAGAGCTGCTGCTGGTCAGGGACAGCGTTAGGGTGCTAGTAGATTACTGTTAGGCATGAGTGATTCAACAAGAACCCAACAGCCCTTCTTAGGGCTACAATAACGTTTTATTTATTTATTTTTATTTGCTTGTGGCTGGGCTTGCTGGCACTAGTAGTGCAGCTAGTACCATATTGTGAGGAATTTGCAGGGAGACCTGCGACCGTTGTGTTTAGCTCTTAGTGACACACATATCCACCTCAAACACCGAAGTGGGACAATTTATTAGGGGTTTGAGTAGAATTAGGCAGAGTCTGCTGATTTTTTTTTTTTTTAGCTGTATTTCATTTTATAGCTCAAACTCATCTTGCAAAGCAGTGTGCTCTCATTGTAGGCTACAAAATAGCCATAGGAGAACCCCAACGGCTTACTTAGGCCTACAATAGCGTTATATTTTCCTTTTTTTTGTTTGCTTGTGGCTGGGCTTGCTGGCACTAGTAGTGCAGCTAGTACCATACTGTGAGGAATTTGCTGGGAGACCTGCGTCCGTTGTGTTTAGCTCTTAGTGACACGCATATCCACCTCAAACACCGAAGTGGGACAATTTATTAGGGGTTTGAGTAGAATTAGGCACAGTCTGCTGATTTTTTTTTTTTTTTTACCTTTATTTCATTTTATAGCTCAAACTCATCTTGCAAAGCACAAAATCCAGTTGTGTGCTGTCAGTGTAGGTTAGAAACTAGCCATAGCAATAGGATAGCATCGTTTTGTTAAAAAAAATAAAAAACTAAAAAAAAATAAACACAAAATTTTTTTTTTTTCAAGTTTACACTTTAATTTGGAAAATGTTTAACCCGAGGGCTAGGAGTAGAGGACGAGGGCGTGGACGTGGGCGTCCAACTACTGCAGGGGTCAGAGGCCGTGGTCCTGGGCGGGGTGAGACACCACCTGCTGATGGGGGAGCAGGGGAACGCCACAGAGGTACACTCCCTAGGTTCATCATGTCTCAAGTTACTGGGACTCGTGGTAGAGCACTGTTGAGGCCAGAACAGTGCGAAGAGGTGATGTCGTGGATTGCGGACAATGCTTCTAGCCATTTGTCCACCAGTCAGTCTTCCACGCAGTCCACCCATGTCACCGAAATCGGCACTCCTCCAGCTCCTGCACCTCAGCCTCCTCCCCCCCAGTCTGCCCCCTCCCACCAAAATTTGGCATTTGAACCGGCATACTCTGAGGAACTGTTTTCTGGACCCTTCCCACAGACACAAACCACTTGTCCTGCTGCTGCTGAGCTATTTTCCGATGCCCAGGTTTTCCACCAGTCGCAGTCTGTGGGTGATGATGACATTATTCACGTAGTGGAAGAAGTGTGTAAAGAGGTGTCGGACGATGAGGAGACACGGTTGTCAGACAGTGGTGAAGTTGTTGTCAGGGCAGGAAGTCCGAGGGGGGAGCAGACTGAGGGATCGGAGGATGATGAGGTGACAGACCCAAGCTGGGTTGATAGGCCGGGTGAACACAGTGCTTCTGAGACGGAGGAGAGTCCTATAGCAGAACAGGTTGGAAGAGGCAGTGGTGGGGCCAGACGGAGAGGCAGGGCCAGAGCTGGTGCATCAGCGCCAAATGTGTCAACTAGTGAAGCTCCCGTGGCGAGGGCTAGATTTTCAGAAGTCTGGAGGTTCTTTAAAGAAACACCGGATGACCGACGGACTGTGGTGTGCAACCTTTGCCAAACCAGGATCAGCAGGGGTTCCACCACTACTAGCTTAACTACCACCAGTATGCGCAGGCATCTGAATGCTAAACACCCCACTCAATGGCACCAAGCCCGTTCACCTCCGGCCGGGCACACCACTGCTTCTTCCCCTGTGTCATCTGCTAGTCAGCCCCCTGCCCAGGACCCCGGCCCAAACACCTCCCGTGCGAAAACCCCATCTTCGCCTCCACGATCCTCCACAGCATCCACCAGCGTTCAGCTCTCCATACCCCAGACGCTGGAGCGCAAAAGGAGGTATAGCGCAACCCACCCACCCACACGCCCAAGCCCTCAACGTCCACATCTCCAAGTTGCTTAGCCTGGAGATGCTGCCCTATAGGCTGGTAGAGACCGAGGCCTTTCGAAACCTCATGGCGGCGGCCGCCCCTCGGTATTCGGTCCCCAGCCGCCACTACTTTTCCCGATGTGCCGTCCCAGCCCTGCACAAGCACGTGTCAGAGAACATCCTCCGTGCCCTGACCAACGCCGTTTCTGACAAGGTCCACCTGACCACGGACACGTGGACGAGTGCTGCCGGGCAGGGCCACTATATATCGCTGACGGCACATTGGGTTAACTTGGTGGAGGCTGGGACCGAGTCTGACCCCGAGTCTGATTGCGGGGCCTACCTCGGTCCAGGTCTCAAAGGCCTACTATGCCTCCTCCTCCTCCCACCCCTCCTCCACCTCCTCCTCTGAATTACCATCCGTGGGCATGGCGCCATCAGTCGGTAGCTCTAGGCACAGCAGCAGTGCCATCGCTAAGTGACAGCAGGCGGTGCTCAAACTGCTGAGCCTAGGCGATAAAAGGCACACCGCCCAAGAATTATTACAGGGCATCACAGCGCAGACTGATCTGTGGCTGGCACCGCTGAACCTGAAGCCAGGCATGGTTGTGTGTGACAACGGCCGTTACCTGGTGGCAGCTCTGCAACTCGGCAGACTGACACATGTGCCATGCCTGGCCCATGTGTTAAATCTCATAGTTCAGCGTTTCCTCAAGACATACCCCAATCTGTCTGATTTGCTCACAAAGGTGCGCCGCATCTGTGCGTATTTCAGGAAGTCCAGCACAGATGCTGCCACTCTCAGGGCAGCGCAGCGCCGCCTCCAACTGCCCGCTCACCGACTGTTGTGCGACGTGCCCACGAGGTAGAATTCAACACTAACCATGTTATCCAGAGTTTACCAGCAGCGCAGAGCGATTGTAGACTGCCAGATGTCAACTTCCACCAGAACTGGTAGTCAGGTCAGTCAGCTTCCTCAAGTCTACAATGAGGAGTGGACGTGGATGTCTGATATCTGTCAGGTGCTGAGTAACTTTGAGGAGGCAACACAGATGGTCAGTGGTGATGCCGCCATCATCAGCCTCACCATCCCGCTGCTTGGCCTGTTGAAAAACTCTCTGGTCAGCATGAAGTCGGAAGCTTTGCGCTCGTCACAAGAGACGGGGGAAGAAGATTCCCTTGTTGATAGCCAAAGCACCCTTAGGTCTGTTTCTCAGCGCATATCGGAGGAGGTGGAGGTGGAGGAGGATGAGGAGGAAGAGGAGGAGAATGTTGGCGAGACACAAGAGGGGACCATTGTTGAGTCCTTCACTGTTCAGCGTGTATGGGCAGAAGAAGAGGAGTTGGAGGAGTTGGAGGAGGAGGAAATGGACAGTCAGGCCAGTGAGGGGAGTGAATTCTTGCGCGTTGGGACTCTGGCGCATATGGCAGATTTCATGCTAAGCTGCCTATCCCGTGACCCTCGCGTTCAAAGAATTTATTCCAGCACCGATTACTGGGTATTCACTCTCCTGGACCCACGGTACAAGCAAAATCTTTTCACTCTCATCCCTGGAGAGGAAAGGAGTGTGAGAATGCATGAATACCAGCAGGCCCTGGTGCACAAGCTGAAACAGTATTTCCCTTCTGACAACGCTAGCGGCAGAGGGCGTACTTCTGCGGGACAAGTAGCGAGGGAGAGTAGGCGACCAGGCAGCTTGTCCAGCACTGGCAGGGGTACGCTTTACAAGGCCTTTGCCAGTTTTATGTCACCCCAGCAAGACACTGTCACCTGTCCCCAGTCTCGGCAGAGTAGGGCTGATCTTTACAGAAAGATGGTGAGGGAGTACGTAGCTGACCATACCATCGTCCTAAATGATCACACAGCTCCCTACAACTACTGGGTTTCAAAGCTGGACATGTGGCACGAACTGGCGCTGTACGCCTTGGAGGTTCTTGCCTGCCCTGCCGCTAGCGTGTTGTCCGAGCGGGTTTTCAGTGCAGCTGGTGGCATCATCACTGATAAGCGTACACGCCTGTCGACTGACAGCGCTGACAGGCTGACGCTTATCAAGATGAATAAAGCCTGGATTTCTCCGCATTTCCATTCTCCACCAGGTGAAAGAAGCTCAACCTGAATAATGTATGCACTCCTCCTCCTCATTGTCCTCCTTCTCCTCCTCTTTGTACACTAAAGCAGAGGAAACTGGCTATTTTTTTGCCAGGGCCAACTGGCTCTGGCTATAGTACTCTATGTATTTAATTTTTCTGGAGGGCCAACTACCCTGTCCTCTGTTTTAAACAATTTTTGGGAGTGCCACATACAGGCACTCAATCTATGTAATTTTTCTGGAGGACCAGCTACCTGCTCCTCTGGTTTGAAAACTTTTTTGGACTGCCACATACAGGCACTCAATTTATTTAATCTTTTTGGTGGACCAGCTACCTGCTCCTCTGCTTTGAAAACTTTTTTGGACTGCCACATACAGGCACTCAATCTATGTAATTTTTCTGGAGGACCAGCTACCTGCTCCTCTGGTTTGAAAACTTTTTTGGACTGCCACATACAGGCACTCAATTTATTTAATCTTTTTGGAGGACCAGCTACCTGCTCCTCTGGTTTGAAAACTTTTTTGGACTGCCACATACAGGCACTCAATCTATGTAATTTTTCTGGAGGACCAGCTACCTGCTCCTCTGGTTTGAAAACTTTTTTGGACTGCCACATACAGGCACTCAATCTATGTAATTTTTCTGGAGGACCAGCTACCTGCTCCTCTGGTTTGAAAACTTTTTTGGACTGCCACATACAGGCACTATCCAAATTAAATTGTCTCCATAGCAGCCTCCACACGTCGTCTTTTTAGCTGCCTTCACACGTTGTCTCCATTGCTACCTCCACACGTCATCGCCATAGCTGCCTCCAAAAGTAGTCCATATAGCTGCCTCCATACATGGTCCCCTTATCAAACGAGCTGTGTCAGGCAGAATTTTGGATTGTTTTCATGGCTTCCATGTTAACTTTGTCGCCACCCTGCTGTGTAATCCACAAAATATACTGGCAAACTTTTATCATTTACCAATATTATTTCAGCGCTTCTTGCGCATCTGTTTACATTCCCCTCACCCGCCAGAACCCAAACTTATAAGAACGCTACTACACTTGATCTTATACAAAAGGTTCTTAGAAGTGCTGTTTGGGGAGTAGCCTAGAGACAGGGGCTTGGATTGGCGAAAGCTCGCCTGTCAGCGGAGCTCCAGCTCCATCCCAAGATCCAACTAACATAGTTTTAACTGCAGCACCTTTAATCTACTACTAGTTCATTGCCTCCATACATGGTCCCCTTATCAAACGAGCTGTGTCAGGCACAATTTTGGGTTGTTTTCATGGCTTCCTCATCAAACTTGTTAACTTTGTCGCCACCCTGCTGTGTAACCCACAAAATATACTGGTAAACTTTTATCATTTACCGATATTATTTCAGCGCTTCTTGCGCATCTGTTTACATTCCCCTCACCCGCCAGAACCCAAACTTATAAGAACGCTACTACACTTGATCTTATACAAAAGGTTCTTAGAAGTGCTGTTTGGGGAGTAGCCTAGAGACAGGGGCTTGGATTGGCGAAAGCTTGCCTGGCAGCGGAGCGCCAGCTCCATCCCAAGATCCAACTAACATAGTTTTAACTGCAGCACCTTTAATCTACTACTAGTTCACTGCCTCCATACATGGTCCCCTTATCAAACGAGCTGTGTCAGGCAGAATTTTGGGTTGTTTTCATGGCTTGCTCATCAAACTTGTTAACTTTGTCGCCACCCTGCTGTGTAATCCACAAAATATACTGGCAAACTTTTATCATTTACCGATATTATTTGAGCGCTTCTTGCTCACCTCCTTTGGTTCCTCTCTGCCACCCATTGGTTTTAAGCCTGAGTCCGTTTGGGGTATGTTGCCAAGACACTCTCTAGCCTGCCGCTGCTGCCGCTGCCTCTGCATAGTCCCCTATAGTGTCAGGGTCAATTATTGTATGTTTTAGATGCTATCTAGCCTCATTCGGTCACTCTGTCATTGCCATGCTGTTGCCCATACTTTTGGCATAATGGTGCGATTAAGCAGCCTCAGAGGCATCCATGCATGCTGCCCCTGCTGTTTCCTGTCCATTTCCGTGGTGTTTCTATCCTTTTCTGAGGTTTCCAGGTGTTTGGCCAAGCTTCCCTGTGCAGATCCTTGGTCCCCTTGAAAAATGCTCGAGTCTCCCATTGACTTCAATGGGGCTCGTTATTCGAGACGAGCACTCGAGCATCGGGAAAAGTTCGTCTCGAATAACGAGTACCCGAGCATTTTAGTGCTCGCTCATCTCTAGTCACTACATATGGGGTACATACTTGGATATACATATTGGGTAGAGATATTTTTTTGGCCCCCTAGTTCTCCTGTATCCAGGTACTACTGAGCCCTCTACAGTACATCCAATATACACGTCTGTTGCAATTCCCTGATCTATATAATGGTATGATATTACATGCTAGATATCTTTGGTTAGTAACAGCCTTCTATCCTTTCTCTTCAGCTGCCGTGGTCTGCGTGACTCTTCTCGACAGGTTACAAGGAGATCAGATCACGCACAGTCACGGCGTCCTGACCGAGTTCCAGAGGAGAGCGCAGAAGCTGATCTCCAGTTTTATCAAGAAGCAGCTGCACATGTGCACATAGGCCCCATCCTACGCTGCTATGTCATGCACTGTGTATATACACCCGCTACTGTGAGATATACCCTACACTAACAAAACTGTATATAGAATGCACTGTTCATCTTACAATGTTTCCAGAATTTGCATGTATTCAAATATTTAAAGGGATGGTGTTCTCTGGTAAAAGAAGGATTCCCTTAATTTACTTTGACCATAGATTGTCCTGTTTCGGAGACACTTGAGGACGCTTTGTTGGATTGGCTTGGATAGAATGCATGTGCATTTCCATGCATTCTGGAATAAGCACCATGGGGCACATTTACTATTGGGCGGTGCGCCAGTTTCTGTCTGACTTTGCACGTTCTTTTAGGTGCACACTGTTTGCACAGGTATTTAAGAAGTGTCTGCACCACAATTGTGTGGCACGCGACCCTTTTGTGGCCGAGCTGCACCGGTGCTCAGTCAAACTGTGCGCCAGATTTAAGTACGCCCTATATTAAAGGTGCACCAAAAAAAGTTGTTGCACTCTGTCGGGGCAGTGGAGGGGCCGTCAGATTCATGAAGAACATGCGCCAGAAATCCTAAATCTGGCGCCCCCTGCACACTACACAAGCAAACTGCATTTAGTGCAGCTTGCCCTGTTCTTAGTAAGTGTGCCCCCACATGTTTGGTGTTATTTGCATGCAAAATGCTTGGGCCTTATTCCAGAATGCATGTGTTTCACTGGACATGCATATGGGTTCTGTCCAAGCCTCTCCTCATTGTGTTTGAGATGTGTGAACACAGCCTCAGTGATCAGCTGTATCAAACCGGGTGCTGAGATTTCTGTTCCTGCAGTGGTAAACTACTTGCTTCAACAGTGACCTCACTGTTCTCACTCATGAGACCACTGAGTCCAGTGATTGACCCTAGTGGTCATAGGCGCTCTAGTATGCAGTAGTGGGTTATAATATAGGTGGTTTGGGCAGTAGCCCAGGGCCCAAGCCTGCTAGGGGGGCCATAGCCTACAAAACCACCCACCAAATTTTATACTGAGGCCTTCATGTACAAAATTACATTTTCATTTCAGGACCTTTGAGGGTCCACTAAAGGTCCAGAAACTGCAGACTGAAGGCAGGCAGAAGGCACCCAAGAAGCTTGATTCCACCTGGAAGTGAATTCCAGACCTGTAGGGGCTATAATCTTCATACTGCCCATGGGGCCCATGGCGGTCTTAATCTGCCCCTGCCAGCAAGGACTATAGGAAGGCGGAGCCAAAGGAGAGTGAACATAAGATTCCAGGAAATTTCAGTAACCCCTTTAATACTCAAAATATCATAGTGGATTAGGTTAAATAAAGACACCAACCTTCTAAACTCTACATTGTTGATCCAGAGGAAGGCGAAAAAACTTCCTTCACTTTGGACTTCCATCTAACATCAGAGTCCCCTCTTATAGTAGGAATGAGGGCCGATACGATTGTTAGCAGGCTGTAACCAGGTTGACACATTACACAGCATGGTAGCTGAGTACATAAAACGGATTCATAAAATCAATGGGAAATAATTCTTGCAAAAGTAAACCTCCCCTTTAAATCCAAACACATAATATTCTATACATAAAAGGAAAAATATCTTAGAAAATTGTCGAGGTCAAGGGGCAATGAATATGAATTTTCAATCCAAAACTTTCTCTTTCCCTGTAGTTTACTTGGCAGCAGGGGAGGGTTATAAATACCCTCATTCTTGGCTAATGATTTACAGCACTTTCAGGTCAGCGAGGTTTATGATTAATGAATATACGGAGATTGTTGCCAGCAGGTACAATTATAGCAAGTAGCCATTACAAGAGGCCCGAGCCGCTGTGGTTTTGGCAAGCGTCAGCCCTTGCAGTACATACATGATTGTTTATGCTGCGTATTATTGTATATCACTCGTGTTTTTATCTTCTCGCAGTCGCCGCAATATGGTTTTAATATAATGAATATTTTATGGATGATGCAAATTAATTCTGGAAGAAAACACAATAATAAAATCTCCTTCTTCTGCCGCGCTAAAACCAGTAAAATAAATAAGTGGGGGGGGGGGGGGGGGGGGGGTTAGAGGATAATAAACCTAATGAAATAATGAAAAATAAACTGGAATCTCTAAATAAAAATATATCAGTATAGAAAAGCCACAGCTAGCTGATATCCCTCATAAAATTATGATCTATGGTGATGGGAGGTTGCGAAACATTGGAGAAAAAAAAAATATAAAATCTTTCTTGTTTTTATGGAGCTTGGGCCACTGTTAAAAAACACTGAGATCACGGACAACCCCTTTAAAGGCTTGTCACTTTAAATAATAGGATGTGAGGGACTATGAGCAATCTCAAGGCTAAAAATCAAAGTATCCAATAGAAATCATATCTTACACTGACACTTTATTTAACTAACCCCCTATATTCATATATTTCTTCAATTTGATGTTATTAAAAAATTGGACCTGTGTGAAGAAAATTTCCCATAAATGAAGACATGACATGAAAGTACAGCTGTCCTTGGATACAACCCCTGCAGAGATTGAAAAAAGAAACACATCGTTTTTGTGGTTGTATTCGAGGATAGCAGTACTTTACTTATTAGAGACCATTTTGCTACAGTTATGGGAAATAGTGCATCCCTGGCCACTGCGTAAAGAGTGTGAGGGTGGTTGTATCCAAGAACAGCTATCTGTTTTCTAAAAGACAGCATGATCTCATCCATGGTAAATTATTTTCACACAAGTATATTTATAACATCCATTTGAAGAAATGTTTATATGACAAATGAGTTAAATTAAATGTGAATGTCCAGATGTGAATACCCCTTTAAGGGCTGTTGAAGTATAGCGAGCAGAGATCTTGAATTCTGTCATAAAGTGATACAAGTCTAAAATGTGTAACTTTTCATCATGAGAAAATTATAGCAAAATCAGAATACATACATATATATAATATACTCTATTATTATATACAGTATTATCATAATATATTATTGTATTTAGATTGTCTTATGAATCTTTATACTTGGTTTCTAACAATGATACTTCTTTCTATGCAGAATTTGTACTATTTTGGTGCTGAGATGGTGCTATATGGACAAATCAAAGTAAATCATTGTAACTCAAAGCGTACCTTACCTTTCAACAAACTTGCATAAATCATTATTCCTGCATTCTTGCATTTTTAGCAGTTTTCCTCTATGCAGTCTGTATACGTAGTTTGCAGTCCTCTCTTAGCTGATGGGTAGAGACCTAGCTGCTGTCACTCACTGCCCTTACTGCCACCTTCTGTAGAGCCTCTATGTAATCTGACAACATTGAGCTTCTGTCCTCTTGCTAGCAAGAAGGAATTCAGCAGATTTTTCAGTAAAATGCAGATTAAGAAAGAAGGAGGGAGGATAACAGCCAAAGTAACTCTGACAAGTTTCCCTTGTACTACTTATTTATGTAAAAGTTTGTTGAAGGTAAGTGGCCTTTTAAATGGCCATAGAAGAACTAATGAGTTAAACAATAATGAGGTGCAGAATGATAAAATGTGATTTCCATTACAGAATTTATCTGAAGATGTTGTATTTTTGTCAGTACTGTAAGGAATATTTGTATACTGTTATGTTTTGGTATTATATATTTTAATATGTATATAAAGGTATATAAATAAAATACTATTATTATTAAGTCTTTGTATGTTTTACATATCTGTAACATAAAAACAAAAAGTGCAATCCTATTATATATATACCGTACTGTACAAAACAATTTGTGAAATATTTTCAAAAAAGGTATTAAAAAACCCTCATCATACTGTCCGAAATCCTGCACTGATTATTTCATAGACAACTGCAGAGATTTATAAGTTTATACAGTATCTATCATGCCAGTTTCTGCATTGTCCATCATAATGATCCTGTGGGTAGTTGTATGTACAGCAGCTACAGGGATCGGAGATAACTGAAATCCACACACAACCCCTTAGATGCTGTGGGCAATAGTGACTGCAGCATCTAAGTAGCTTAGATGATAGGACCACTGAACTATACAAAAAATTTTTAGGGGACAAAGGGTTACGATAACAACCAGAGGGCTAATAATAGCCTCCAGATCTGCCTATGAGGCCATTTCAGAGGCAGGGTTAAATATATTGCCTGTCAGTCATTACTAACTATTCTAAAACATTACATAAACAATATTTTTTTAAATTAATTTATTATTTATTTATTATTATTTAATGGGTGACCACAAATAAATATACATATTGGGTACAAGTGAAATACACGGTAAAGAATTTTGTACAATAAGATAACTTTATTTATACAGCACAGCACTGAATCGCCACAGCTTGGCTGCATAGCGATTTAAAGGGATAGCTTAAAAATATCCCATCCATATATGTGAAAAGAATCTACAATATGTCGAATGGGAGAGGGTGGCACATGTATAGAGGTTACAAAAATCGCCAAGGTTGCCCAATTTTTATTAAAGAAAGTTCTCAAATTTTAATCACCTAGTTATGTTTACACAATAAAAATCGTTTTTAACGCCTTACTTTACAATTTTACACAGTTTTTCTGCTGTTTTAGCTCCTGTCACTCAGTGATGGTCAGTGTAAGTATACAGAGTGTGGGTGGGGACTGTCTAAGCAGACACTTCATGATCCATCTAGTGCTGTGAGATGCTGTGTGCTGACAATGTGCTTAGATTATCAGGGTCCAGGTTTATATTCACTTTCATTTAGTTTCTGAACATTCACTAGTATCTGACACAGAAAAAGTGAAATGAGACAGATGAGAGATGTTGAGATCCATGAGATTGTTATAACACACATATTGATTGATATAGCTCTGCTATATCTGAGCTATAATGAACACTGTCAGCACTGCTATAACTCCTTCCCCTGCTATTAAGATCTTATCTGTAGTTTGTCGATTTAGTCTCCTCACGCTGCTGCTTGTTGGCAGGAAGTGTCTGTGTGTAGACAGGAGAAGATATTCATGAGAAGAATCTATCCTGCCCGACCCTAAGTCAGAAAATTTATGGTCGGATCCCAGGGCAACTGAAATTGTATACAACAGGATTGATAGAGACAGGTTGAAATTATATCTTATATATTATTATATACAGCGAATTAATTTTGTTATCCTGAGAATATTTAAGAATCCTGTCTTTGTGGGAATACCCCTAGGGTCAGAAGGTAAGAGTTCTCCTTTTGAAGAGTTTGGCAATTAAGGCTGCCCTATCTGGGAATAACCCTTTAAGGTATGGAAACTCATTACACATGTGGAGGCAAAACCCGAACACACCGAAAGGCAAAATCAAGATCCTTGAATATTTATTATGGCTATATAAACAAATAAACCCGATTGTATCCATCACATCTTCACAAGGTATATTCTACAATGGACAATGTGTGGATGATCTCCGATAATGGATGATGGCAGGGTGTAGATGAGGCACATTACACAGCCATACACACAATGCATGTATTAAGAAAACATTTCTTGCCCTGGGGCCACCAGAAGTCAGCAAAGATTTTCCAATTTATGTTATGCTGTGTACAGCTATAAACACAGCGTAAACAAGAGCCGCTAACTTTCACCGGAGCAATGTATCTGTCACCTCCAGTCCATCTTTCACATCTAATGTCTCAATTTCCAGCCTCACACTGCTTAAAAAGACACTTACTGTACAACCGCATTGTGATGAATGGTGCGTGAGCTCCCAGGTCTGTGGGTATAATGGAGAGGACCCCCCCCCCCCCACTTCAGCCATGATATTACGACAATCCCAACAACACAATAGGCTATTGAACTATACGTTACACACTGGGGATTTTGCTATTTTTTGAATATTGTCGATTCCATATCTTTCCTTGGTGGTTTTGGTGGGAGGATTTTAGGTAAGATTTCTTTGGCATACGCGGTGTTATGCAGTCCCGCCTCTCGAAGAGCCATCTCTATGCGAATCCTTGGGTCACGGATGATCTGCAGAGGAATAACAATGAGAATTTCATGGAAGCTATCTAATTACAAAGACAAGCGGTGATGAACTATGACAGATGCACCCTGTACAAGCTAAAAATGTCTCACGTTACCAAATGCAGTTCCCATTAAGGAACCATATGTGGCCATTTTCCCCAATTTGCTGTGACTGAACAGAATTTTCCATGACAGTCCTGTGTCTAGGTATAAAAAAAGGGTGTAAGGTTTGTGAAACCCTAGGCCACAATTGATGGGGGGGGGGGGGGGGGTAAAGCAGATAGAGTCATAATCTCCTGCTGCAGCTCCTCCTCTTTTCATTGACCCTATTTTACCAATTGTACAGTTGGACTCAATCAGGGTCAAGGCGGCACTGATTGATCATTCATTGGGACCAAGCCCAATGTAATAAAAAGTTTCATGGGTCCAGGAGAAGGCTAGGTCATTTTAGATCGTCCCCTAAATAAATATTGAATTACTTCAATTTACTATAACTCTTACATATATGTTATGACACTAATTATGAATAAGAAAAACATCAAAGGGTTTGTTCAGAAAAAGATATGGTTGGCCTATCCTCAGTAAGGTGGATCAGCGAGGGCTGACCTATCAGCTGTTGGGTGTCAACTTCTTACAGCATTGTACCCCTGTGCCGGACAGAGGAAATGTACAGGTGTCAGGTGTTGGCCTACCACTGGACAGCTAATGAGGGTCTATCGTGATAAAATAACCTTATAAAAAAAATTTCTGGACCACCTCTTCAGCAGTAGGAATCACTCATTCATCTATATAGAAAAGGATCCATATGGTGAGACAAAGCTACTGAGCATGTGTGACCGCCAAAGCTTTATGCGTTGGGTGGACATTCTGCATGAAAATCAAACAAACAACAGGGGGCACCAAAACGAATATGTAACAACTATGTAATGAGAAAATCTACTGGAGAAATTTGTTTTACTAATAATTTTTTTTTTTAAATTCTATTTTTTGTGACCTAACACAGAAAGGTAACATTTAATCACAAGATCTTTTCATGATAATAGCCACATATTTTATTGCTATGCAGTATTTATTCCTATAATAGTATCTATAATCCCAATGACTATATCCTATTTGTAATGCGGTTTATTTTAAGTTCAGATTGGTAAATGTTCAGAAATGTTGTGCAGTGACTTTCAGCAGCAGCAATGACTGCTGGCTCGCTTTGTATGGGCAAGTAGGTCATCCCTGCTGGTGAGAAGGTTGGTGCATCTGTACTTGGATCATCTTTTACTTGGTTCTCAGAGGATTAAATCAGCTCCTTTTTTCCTATAAAACAGCAAATCTCAGGCAGAAAATATGACTGGAATGATAAAGGTCAGTCACAGCAAACGGAGCAGCGGCGGCTTGTCTATCAATCGTTATGAATCTAGTGGTGTCAGATAGAGACGAGTGTATGAAGGAGCCGTCATGTGCTTCTCTGGGTTATGATGAACACCTCGCTAGAGACTCCCCGAGCCCTAACTGCTGTCAGTCCAGTCATCTCACAATAAAAAATGATCAAAATCTCATCGACTCTATGTCATACAAAATAGAAAAACATAAAAGGTAAAATTTGTAATTATGAATATAAAACTCCATGGTTTGGAAAAAAGTATTATCAGACATTTAAAGGTTGCCATACAGTGTACACTGTATATCTATCTATCTATCTATCTATCTGTCTATCTATCTCATATCTATCTATCTATCTATCTATCTATCTATCTATCTATCTATCTATCTATCTATCTATCTCATATCTATCTATCTATCTCATATCTATCTATATATCTCATATCTATCTATCTATCTATCTATCTATCTATCTATCTATCTATCTCATATCTATCTATCTATCTATCTATCTCATATCTATCTATCTCCTATGTATCTCCTATCTATCTATCTATCTCCTATCTATCTATCTATCTATCTCATATCTATCTATCTCCTTATAAAATCATTTACATTGCTGCCAGAGATAAACAGACCCAATGGTTGGTTCGGGGTTCGGGTTCAGCTGGGTAAGGTGGCCGAACCCGACCATTGGGTCCGCTCATTTCTAATTACCATATTAAACAAATAATTGTCATTAAACACAATGCCACTTATTCAAATGACATTGAACTGGTTCTGTGGAGGAAATGGTAATGGTGATAGGTGGGACTAAGGAAGTGGCTTAACGAAAAATTGCCAGAGTTTACATTGGAGGAATGGGGGACCCAGTAAAATAGATCAACCAGTGTGTTCTAAGAACCCAACCTGAATGTTACAATCTCTATCCAGGCAACTGCTTTAATACAAGTTAGATGAAAGTTATACACATCACTGCTGACCTCCTGTTCGCTGTATGTGTACAAATCAAAAAGTGGTTTCTGAAGGACAATTTCTTCTTCTGCTCCAATGCCAAGTCTAGCTTTCCAGGCTTTAGTGTCGCTCATCATTCGGACCGGATCAAATTCAGCTATAACAGCCACCTGTATTGCAAAAATCAGAAAATAGCACAAGAATTCTAGATAAAAGCTTAAAGTGGTTTAGTGCCCCAAATGCCCTATATGGCCACTGTTTTTGGCCACATTAACAAGAACAAATGAGATACACCCAGTGATTGACATCTTCCTCTGTACATATAGTGATACAAATAGAGCTGTCAATCACTGCATGTGGGTGGGGTAATCAGGATCCTCACTGTCAATCACTGCATGTGGGCGGGGTAGTTAGGACTCTCACTGTCAATCACTGTGTGTGGGTGGAGTAATCATAACTCTCACTGTCAATCACTGTGAGTGGGTGGAGTAATCAGGACTCTCAATGTCAATCACTGCATGTGGACGGGGTAATCAGGACTCTCACTGTC